>NC_069079.1:64533149-64836179 GCF_025698485.1 Gossypium arboreum | reverse complement strand
ATGCATATATTGATTACTAACCTAGCAATAAAAGCATTTATTCATACATTCTGTCATTTCAAACAAATTTTCTCCTCATAATTACTAAGGCTAATGAGTTAGGTACGTATCATCATGTGAATACTGACATATACGAAAGAGCTTATCACAACTTAACTTTCATTTCATTCCATGTTTCCCTATTCTTTAACTCATTAGTATCATAAAATGAGTACTAGTTCATGTAAAAAGAATCATAAATTTCTTTTCATACCTTTCCCATTTTCAGCATATCACAAGCATGATTCATTAATCTCAATTTTACTCTTATCTCTATCAAGATTTGCTCGGTTGGAACTCATTCCTATCTTAACCAATAATTTTGTTAGGGCCAGGAGATATCACACTATCACGAGTAATACTATGGCATGTATAGCTAGACTCACTTAAGCTAGGTTAGTCCGAGAATCGACTAAACCATGCTCTGATACCACTAAATGTAACACCCTTCGCCTGTATCCCTCGCCGGAACAAGTTTCGAGGTGCTACCAGATTTAAACTCAACTATTTATATAAAACCAGGCCGTAAAAATTTTTGATCAATTTTAAACTTTTCATACACGCGTATAGTATCCTTTAAGGGCTTACAAGGCCCCAAAACATTCATAAGGCATTATTAAATATTTACCAATATCTTAGTCTTGTATCATTTACTTACTCAACAATGAATCACAATTCAAATTCTAAATATACATGCTATAAACCACATCACAGTAGATAATAACATACAAGCATATGAATAATCAAACTACCTTAATAACAAGCCAAAGTCTTTGGCTTAATCATAATATTACATACTCAACTTTACAACCCTATACATGCCATAGACTCGAAACACTAAGATTTACTCACGCCGATAGCGTAGACTCGACAATGTGATAATATCTCTGACGGACTCAAACCCGAACTAACCTGGAAACCCTAGGGAATATGGGAAAGAAAAGGAGAGTAAGCTTTACGCTCAGTAAGTTCATAAGAAAACAATAAGCAACTCATTAACAAGTTTTATCAATGTCTACAACATAATCACAAATTCACTACAAGTTGTCTTCCTGAGCAACAATCACTAAATTATTTATAACTGGAGCTACTAAACTTCAAATCAATTGCCGTTAATTTTACCTGAAAATAGACTCATATATATTCTATCCATAAAATTTTCAGAATTTTTGGTTTGACTAATCAATACCATATTTTTCTTAAAGTTTCCCTTGCTTCACTGTTTGACTAATCTGACCACTCTTCACTACGAATCAAATTTCTCATTGTACAGAATTCAAAATATGTTCTCGTTGATTTAATTTGAAACTAGACTCATTAAGGAGTCTAAGAATATAAATTTTATCTTATAATCATTTTTTTACAAATTATAATGATTTTCTAAAAAGAGAATAGGGGACCCCGAAATCATTTGACACTGTCTCACGCCACTTCAAATATCTCATTATCAGTAATTATTTTGCTTACACAGTTTCTTTTATAAGAAACTAAACTCATTAATATTTAATTACATAATTTATTCAGTTTCTAACTCAACTCCCACAATTTATGGTGATTTTCCAAAATCAGGTTACTGTTGTTGTCCCAAGCAGATTTATTACAAATTTACTCTTTCACACATTCTTTGCATTCATATTATTTAAACATGTATATCACTAATCAATTTCATCACACATCTATAATTTCACTTAAGCATAATATCAATACAATAAATCATGCTCAATGATTCGCACACAACCGTTCAAATTAGCAATTATAAGATGGTTCCGCACATAGCCTACCCTTATCGATAATTTACGATGGTTTTACCCTTACTCACATATATGACATAGGCATTTAAATACTTCAGTGTCAACTTTAATTCAACCGAATTTAACCATTGTACCATTTCATAACCACAGTTACTTTGATCATTCATATCTAAATGGTATTTCACATAATTCTTATAACCTTTCACCATGACCGAATACACACATACACATATGACATCTTCACCTATGCTTCTCATTTCACATTCATGATTCAATTCCAATCGATCTAACATGTATAAGTATATATCATATACCTGGCCCACTTAATGTATTGAACGAATTCAATTGCCGATTTAACACAAGGTCTCATAGTCTTAGACTTTTATCAAATCACCGGCATTTAGCCTGCTAGGTTTTAAACCCGAATTCATCACCGGCATAAAGCCTGCTAGATTTTAAGTCTGAACTCATTCACCGGCATTTCACCTGCTAGGCTTGAAGCCCGATATCATTTCACCAGCATTATAGCCTGCTATGCCTGAAGCCCGATATTATCCCACCGGCAATATAGCCTGCTAGGCCCGAAGCCCGATAATATTATTCACCAGTTTAAAGCTTGCTAGGCCGAGGCCCGAATATCACATTTCGATAAACAATTCACTTGTTCTTTCATACTTTCATAACTTATACTTCAGTTACGTATAACTGAAACACATATCTATGAACAAAGATTTTCATCCTTTCAACCACATAAGGTTTAATTTTCACATTGGAACACATATCTTAGTACATCATTTAATAGTATCAAAGTCAACTAGTTATGCTAGTCACATACGGCTCATAACTTTAATTTAATATTCATTCAACACAAAGAGCATATGTATATATATATATATATATACACAATCAAACATCTTCTTAATTATGATTATTCAACTCTTAAGAATATAACATGAACAAATGCAAACACTTAAGAACTTACCTTGGATTTTATCGAATAACTATGGATTGACTAATCGACTAGTTTCGCTTTCCTTTTATCTAAAATTGGCTCCTTATGCTCTTGAGCTTGATTAACAAATTCAACTTATCACATCTCTATTATTTAAAACCACATTCGAAAATTTATAAAAGACTATAATTATCACATCTCATTCATCCAAAATCACATTCGGCACATAAAAAAAAAACATTGATAAGTCTCAAAACACAAACAACACTTATCAAAGTCATGTAATTTACACACTTCACATGGAACTACTACATTCATTAACCTTACTTTCATACAACCACTCTTAGATCGTAATATAACATCAAGTGCACATGTTGTTCATATAGCCGAATATCACTTAACTAATTAATTAAAAAATCTTTTAATACTTAATTCCACAAGTCCATTCGGCATTAGCTCATCCAACTCATATTTTTCATTGACAACCTCTATAACTGCAATTTATTCACATCCTTATTCATGCTACATTCGGCCGTTATAAATAAATAAAAATATATAAATAATTACACAATGATCACTTTAGTCGATTATAAATTCTCAATTAAATCACATATATCATTTACAGCTCAAACTCATCCTTTACCCCATTTCTCTCTTTAATTCATATTCGGTAATCTTTCTAACTGCTTAAACGATTATAGCACAAGGACATTTTCAATTCAATCAAAGATGATCTCATATTTATAATTTACAAATGGTAATTTCATTTTATTTATCTCAATTTACTAACAAACCCAACCTTGCATGGATTTAAGCACATTCGGCCATTATTTAACAACAATTCATTCACATCATAATTCATGTTCATATTCGGTCATCTATACCCATACTAACCATATAACTATTAAATTCCAAATTTAAACACAAGTATAACATTTTAACACAATGGCTGAACACTTCATGAAGTTACCAAGACTCATCATTTGCTATTTCACACACACTCACATCCAATCCTTTTTATTAAACACTTAAAATCAACCATCTTCATGCCTCATCACAAAAACATCAAAACACCAACCAAGAAATACAACATCCATGGCCGAATATCATCTCCATCAAATAGAAAAATTTGAACCATGGGCTAAGTAGAATTCAAACTAACAACTTAAAATATACATGAATTTCAAAGAATAATATCAAACATACCTCAATCTAGTTACAAGCATGGCTGAACTTCTTAGAAACTTTTCCTTTTCTCTTTTACTTGGTTTTTCGGCTAAGGAAGAACAAAGATGAACAAACTTTGTTCTTTTTCACCCCTTTTTGTTTTATTAATTCTTATTTCATATTATAAAACATTTAATAATTATATTTCTTATATATATAAAATGCATATATTACAAATCATCATTATCATTTCCGGCCACTAACTTTAAATTGGACAATTTGACATGCAAGTCCTCCCTTTTAATAAGCCATGCATTATTCGGTCACCTCATTTCTTCCTAACACATTCTTCAAGTTTATCACATAAGTCCTTTTTCATAATTTCATATTCAAATGACAAAATTTAGACATGATACTTCACATATAATAAACATAGAAAAGAGCATTTAAATAATTTTGTGACTTAGTTTTGTGGTCCTGAAACCACTTCTCGACTAGGGTCAAATTAGAGCTGTCACATTGTTGACCGAGGCCCCAATTTTGGTGCAACCAGAATCAGGGAAAGAATTCGTGGTATATAGTGACGCCTCCTTAAATGGATTGGGGTGCGTGCTCATGCAAGAAGTACAAGTGATGGCATATGCCTTGAGACAGCTAAAGCCACATGAGAAGAACTACCCGATGCACGGTTTAGAGTTGGCTGCTATTATGTTTGCACTAAAAATTTAAAGATACCAATTGTATGGCGAGAGATGTCAGGTGTTCACCGACCATAAAAGTCTAAAGTATCTGATGACTCAAAAAGAGTTGAACTTACGGCAACGGCGATGGTTAGAGTTGATAAAAGATTATGAGTTGGTGATTGATTATCACCCAAGAAAGGCTAATGTAGTACACGATGCATTGAGTAGGAAATCATTGTTCGCCTTGAGGGCTATGAATGCTCAGTTGTCAGTGGTTGATGATGGTTTAGTTCTGGCAGAGTTGAGAGCTAGACCGATATTCCTGCAAGAGATTTGCGAAGCTCAGAATAACGACAGTGAATTACAAGCCAAGAGAACTCATTGTGAGTCGGGTGTCGAATCAGAGTTTAATTTTGGTACTGATGGTTGTATGATGTACCGAGGCCGAATTTGTGTACCCAAGGATGACGAACTTATTCAGAAGATTTTACGAGAGGCACATAATGGTTGCTTGTCTATCCATCCGGGTAGTGTGAAAATGTACAATGATTTGAAAAAAATATACCGGTGGTCGAGAATGAAAAGAGACATTTCTGGGTTTGTCTCTAAGTGTCTAGTTTGTCAACAAGTGAAGGCCGAACACCAAGTTCCCTCGGGTTTACTTCTGCCTGTAATGGTTCCCAATGGAAATGGGACAGAGTAACCATGGATTTTGTGTCAGGATTGCCTTTGACACCAAGGAAAAAGGATTCAGTTTGGGTCGTTGTTGATAGACTTACTAAGTCGGCACATTTTAAACCAGTGCGTACTGATTACCCCCTTGAGAAATTGGCCAATCTTTATGTTTCTGAGATAGTGAGACTACATGGAATGCCCTTGTCGGTTATCTCGGATAGGGATTCAAGGTTTACCTCGAGGTTTTGTAAGAGGTTGCAAGGAGCTTTGGGAACAAAGTTGAATTTCAGCACAGCTTTCCACCCGAAAACTGACGGTTAGTCGAAAAGAGTAATTCAGATATTGGAAGACATGTTGCGGTGTTGTATTCTCGAGTTTCAAGGCAGTTGGGAAAGGTATTTACCCTAGGTCGAATTTGCCTATAACAAAAGTTATTAATCAAGTCCGAAAATGGCACCTTATGAGGCTTTATATGGGCGTAAGTGACGAACGCCTTTATATTGGACCGAGTTGAGAGAGAATCAGATTCACGGGGTCAATTTGGTAAAAGAAACTGAGTAAAAGGCCAAGGTGATTTTTGATTGCTTGAGAGCCGCATCGGATAGACAAAAATCCTACACGGACTTGAAATGGAAAGAGATCGAGTTTCAAGTCGGGGATAAAGGATTTTTGAAAGTATCCCCGTAGAAGAATGTAACACCCCTATCCCGTAATCGTCGTCAGAATAGGTAAGGGGTATTACCAGACAAACAGAACATTACAGATCAATACAGAATCACAGATATCACATAATATTAATGCATAAGCAAAATCAACAATTCATCTCTTATGAAGGTCTTTAAGACCTAAGACATACATTTAGAAAAGGTCGGGACTAAACCGAACACATTTAGAATTTTCAGAACTTAGAAAAAATTTTCAATTCTGTTGAGGTCACACGCCCGTGTGACCAGGCCTGTGCCTTACACGGGCACCAGACACACCTATGTGATCCAGCCGTGCCAAAACAAGGCATATATACTGACTTTTACCCACGGCCAACATACACGCCCGTATGCTATGGCCGTGTGATCTTAGCTAGCTACTGAATTAAGACCACGGCCATATGACACACCAATGTGTCTTATCCGTGTGGTCTTAAGAGGTTACTGCTTTGCATACACGGCCACAAGGCACGCCCGTGTGCCCTGGCCGTGTGGCACAATGCAGGCTTGGTTTAAGCCAAATTGCCACCCCTTCTTGGGTCATTCCTACAAGCAACATTAAACAACATTTATACCAGAATTTTCAGCCAATTCCAAGCTCAAAACATGCTTTACTATAACTAAATCATCATCATTCAATAACTTATTCAAATCCATACCAAAACTAAGCACAAACATATCATTTGCTAGCCAACTCTCATGGCATAACATATATACATATCAAAACTTAAATACATAGACATTCCAGCCTATACATTCCATACTTAAAATATTTACACTTTCAAAGGTACCAAAATGAGTTCAATAGTGTGGTGACAATCCTCGACTATCCCTGAGCCTTTAATAGCTACGATAACTGTAAAACAGACAAAAATCACACAGAGTAAGCTACAAAGAGCTTAGTAAGCCAAATACAATTGGTTTAACTATTAAATCATATAAAGTACAAATCAACAGCAAGAATTCATAACCATTTCATAGAATAGTTCATGAGCCTAACCATGCTCATTTACTTGTATACATGTCATAATTCATTTCCATGATTTCATACATACTTCACATTCATTATTTCATAGAAACAGAGTATTTCATATTCAAAAATTTAGTACAATACAAATGTACCTGTATAGATTATACATTTCATATATTCATTACCATATCTTGTATTCTATCATTAGACGATTCAGAAGCGATACAGACACTCATAAACGGGTACAATGCCGACGTCCCGAACATGGTCTTACATGTAATTCAGTATCGACGCCTCTGTCCCAGACAGGGTCTTACACAAAATCAGATATGATGCCTATGTCCCAGACATGGTCTTACACGTAAATCTCAAATCGAGGCCTGTGTCCCAGACACGGTCTTACACGATAGCTCAGATCAATGTCAACGTTCTTTTAGAAACATACATAGCTTTTCAGATACTAGCATATTATCGGAGTTTACTCGAAATTTATTCATCAGGCTCTCACGACTGTCCCATACAGATTACAGTTTGTATGCACAGAATTTAGTCAATTTAACACGTAATTGTAATTTGACTTACCTCGTACGAATTTCGGAGGGAAACGAGTCGACTATTCAACTATTTTAGACTTCCATCGATCTAAGTCTTATTTTCTTTGTTCTTGATCTATTACAATTCAAATTCAACCATTCAATCATTCTTTTCATTCAAAATAATCCATGAACACATATTTAGGGCACTTTGCATTTTAACCCATACATTTTCACACTTTGACAATTTAGTCCATTTTTCACAAAATCACAAATATGCAAAATTCACCAAGACTATAGCTTGGCCGAATATACATAGCTTCCATACAAGCCCAAATAACATATTTAATTCACAATTTAGTCCTTCAAAACCTCATTTTCACAAATTAGCCCAAATAGCTCTATTCCATCAAGAATTCAAGAACAAAGTATGATAATCTCACATATATCTTTCACAATCCATATAAAAACATTAAAAAGCTTATATAATCATCAATGGCACATTTCATAACCTTCAACAGAAACAAAAATTCAGACATGGGTTTTGAAGAACACGTAACAACGATCACAGAAACGTAGAAATTATCAAAAACAGATGAAAATTCATACCTTAATCAAGGATTAAGCTAGCTGAAACCTAGCTTGATCTTTTCTATTCTTTTTCCTTCAAATAATCGGCCAAAAAAGGTGAAAATACCTAGCCATTTTATATTTTCTTTATTATAAAACATATTATTACACAAATGACTATTTTAACCTTCACTATTTCATTTTAAAAATCCACTAACTAATGTCCATATTTGTCCACCATTAAAACAAATGGTAAATTTGACATGCAAGGTCCCTCACTGAAATAAGCCAAATCAAATTGGTACTTTTAACATCTAGCACACAGCTTTTACACTTTATGCTATTAGGTCCTTTTCGCAATTAATCAAGAAACAGATAAATTAAATCACAGAAACTTCGCAGATATAAATGCACATATCACAGACACAGAAAATAATATTAAAATATTTTTTTAGAATCAGTTATGTGGTCTCGAAACCACTGTTCTGACTAGGGTCTAAATCAAACTATTACAATTCTCCCCCTTAGGGATTTTCGTCCCCGAAAATCTTACCATTAAATAGATTCAGATATTGTTGTCTCATAGCATCTTCAGACTGCCATGTGGCCTCTTTAACACCGTGTCAATGCCACATCACTTTAACTAATGGAATTTTCTTATTTCGTAACTCTTTAACCTCACGAGCTAAAATATGGATCAAATTTTCTTCATAAGTCATATCAGATTGGATTTCAATATCAGACGAGGAAATTATAAGCGAAGGATCAGATCTGTATCGTCGAAGCATCGATAAATGAAACACATTATGTATCTTTTCTAACTTAAATGGTAACCTCAATCTATAAGCAACCAACCCAACTCGCTCGATGATTTCATACGGTCCAATGAACCTCGGACTCTACTTGCCTTTTTTACCAAATTGGAACAGTTTCTTCCAAGAAGATACTTTCAGAAATACTTTATCACCGATCTTAAATTCGATATCTTTTCGATTTAAATCCCCATAAGATTTCTGACGATCAGAGACAGGTTTCAGACTATCTCGGATTACTTTCACTTTCTGTTCTATTTATTTTATCAAATATGTAACACCCCTCACCCATATCCAACGTCGGGACAGGGTTCAAGGTGTTAACGAACTTAAACATTCACAACAACGCGTAACATATTACCAACCATGCATGGCAAACAAGCATATGCACATCATCAATATCAAACATAACATAAATAGCTAGATTTATAAGTCAAAATCATTAGCTCACTAAAGACCAATATATTTGGCCAAATTATAATAACACATGTTATAAAACTAGGTCCCTATACATGTCACTCACTTGATAATTCTAGCATATGTGTTTATACTGTCAAGGTGTTGGCTTGATGGTGTGATGCTGCCTCCGATGATCTCCAACCCTGAGCTAACCTAACAACACTAACAGAAATGGAAAGGAGGGGGTAAGCTTTATGCTAAGTAAACTCTCATGAAATAATAATAAGCAATTTACTAACATGCTTTCCATAGTAAAACTAACTCAATTGTACATTTACACATGTTCTGGTTAAGCTACTTTCTTGAATCACAGTCACTAAATCATTTATATCTGGAGTTACGGAACTCCAAATTAAGATCTGTAAATTTTCCCAAAAACTAAACTCATATATATTTCCAGCATAAAATTTTCAGAATTTTTGATCCATCCAATAAGTCCAGTTTATTATTCAAAGTCTCCCCTATTTTGCTATTAGACAGCTTCAACCTTTCTTCACTAAAATTTATTTATCTCATAGTACGAGACTTGGATAATGTTACTGTCTCTTTATCCTGAAAGTAGACTCATTAAGGATTCCAAGCATATAAATTATAACCCATAATTAGTTTTTTACAATTTTTAACAATTTTTCCAAGTCAGAATAGAGGATCTCAAATTCATTCTGACACTGTCTCACAAAAATTAGAATATCACATAATATATAACTCTTTTGCTCCCCCTGTTTCCTTTATATGAAAATAGACTCATTAATATTTAATTACATAATTTATTTGAAATTTAATTCAACTTAAAAAAAATTTGGTGAATTTTCAAAGTCACACAACTGCTGCTATCTAACACTGTTTTACTACTAAAATTCACTCTTCCATAATTTCACTTAATCCATTTTTGTCTTATCGAAGTTCACTCAAATATCGAGCTTATTGCTCAAAATTTTCTTAAATATATACCTGCACTTAATCGATTTTCCCTTTGAACTCTCCGGAATAATAACTGATACTCAGTTGCCTGCACATATTTTCACACTTGTAGCCAAAGCTATCTGGTACGCATAGTAGCCTACACTTAATACTACACATGCGACCAATTATCCGGTACACGTAGTAGCCTGCACTTAGTACTACACACGTGACCTAACCATCTGATACGTGTAGTAGGCTGCACTTAGTACTACACGTGTGACCTCACAATAGATCATTCGTATCGTTTCTATTCCGAAGGCTCAACCGGGAAATTCCTCACTCTCCAACATGTTACAATTTATTCATAGTCCTTTTTCAATTTGCAATTTACAACAAATAATCATTCTATAGGCAGCCAAATTTTATATGATAACAAAATATAATAAAATAAAAAGAATCGATGAATTATTTACGTACAAACTTACCTCGGATCCAAAAATGACAATTTACCATTCTAGTCTATAACCTTGTATTTTCCCAATTTAAGCCCAAATCTCGATTTCCTTGATCTATAATATCACATTTAGCCTAATAATTAGTCACACTATTCATATGGGTCTAAAAATCATATTTTTACGAATTTTCATTTTGACCCCTAAACTTTTGTATATTTGCACTTTTGCCCCAAGGTTTGGAAATTAGACTTCTTCCTATTTTCTTATGTTTTATGACATGATGATCATTTTTCCATTCTATGAAAATATCAAATTCTCACTCTAACATGTACTTATGAACATTAGGTATTTTTACTGATTATACCGTTTTACTCGTTTTCACGTAAAATCGCTTAGAAAAAGTTGTTTAACACAATTTCAAGCTTCATATTCTACCATTAAACATAAAAATACATGCATATCATTCATGGGTAAATTTTTAAACATAAATCCTAGCTCAAATAGAAATGAGCAGATCATGTTACCGGGATTTCAAAAATATGTAGAACATTAAAAAGGGAGCTCGGAATCACTTACTATTAAGCTTGGAAGCTTGGCCAAACCCTAAACATGGCTGCTCTTGGTACATTCTGCTGTAGCAAGAAGAAAGGGACACATTTGGAGTTTAAAATTTGTCTTTTAATTCATTTTACCCCTAATTGACCAAAATGCCCTTTTTATTATTCTTTCAAATTTTACCCAATCAAGGCCATTTTTGTCCAACAAGTTATACAATGGTTTAATTATCATTTAAGGACCTCCCATTTAAAATTTCATAACAATTTGATACCTCCAACATGTAGAACTCAACTTTTTCACTTTTTACAAATTAGTCCTTTTTACTAAATTGAGTGCCCAAATGTTGAAATTTTTGAACGAAATTTTCATGAAATCATTTCGTGAAATCGTAGACCATAAAAATATAATAAAAATAAAATTTTTCTCATCGAATTTGTGGTCCCGAAACCACTATTCCGACTAAGCCCAAAATCAGAATGTTACAGAATCAATACCGTAAATCTTATTCTCACTGAGCTCAGACCAGTATAACGGGATTCTACACTTTCTATCGTATAAGGCTTCATACAGTGCCATTTTACTGAAAACTGTTATTATAAGCAAATTCAATCAAAGGTAGATACTGATCCCATGTACCTTCAAACTCAAGAATGCAACATTTCAACATATCCTCTAGTACCTGAATAATCCATTCAGATTGACCATCTGTTTGCGGATGAAAAGCAGTGCTGAAGTGCAATTTTGTGCCCAAAGCCTCTTGCAATTTCTTCCAGAAACGCGAAGTGAATCATGGACCTCTATCAGACACAATAGACAATGGTACACCATGTAGTCTCACTATATCAGAAATATATAACTCAGCTAATTTATCGAGTGAGTAATCAAATCGAACCGGAATAAAATAAGCTGATTTCGTCAAACGATCAACTACAACCCAAATTGCGTCTTTCTTTCTTAGAGTCAGGGGCAAACCCGAAACAAAAGCCATGGTCACTAGATCCCATTTCCACTCTAGAGTCATAATCGGTTGTAATAACCCAAATAGAACCTGATGTTCAGCTTTAACTTGCTGACAGATCAAACATTTAGAAACAAAATCAAAGATATCTCTTTTCATTCCGGACCACCAATAAAGCTGCTGTAGATCATTATACATTTTCGTACTACCTGGATGCACAAATAACCGACTACTATGGGCTTCACTCAGAATCAGTTGAATTAACTCTGGATTCCTCGGAATACAAATTCGATCTCAGAATCTTAAACAATTATCTTTATCAACTCTGAATTCTGAACCAGTCTCTACATCACACAGAGTTCGTTTAGCCAAAATCTCATTATCAATCTTCTGAGCTTCGATAATTTGCTGTAAGAACAAGGGTCTTGCTTTTAATTCAGCTAAAACTAAACCATCATCAGACAGAACTAAATGAGCATTCATTGCATGCAAAGCAAACAACGATTTTCGACTCAAAGCATTAGCAACAACATTTGCTTTTCCCGGGTGATAATTGATAACAAGTTCATAATCTTTTAATAACTCTAACCAACTCCTCTGTCCCAGAGTCAGATCTTTTTGCATCATTAAATACTTTAGACTTTTATGATCAGAAAACACGTGACATTTCGCACTGAATAGATAGTGACGCCAAATCTTAAAGGCAAACACAATAGCGGCTAACTAGAGATCATGAGTCATATAGTTCTTTTCATGCGGCTTCAACTGTCTCGAAGCATAAGCAACAACTTTTCCTTCTTGCATTAGAAAAAAACTGAGTCTATTCAATGAAGTATCACTGTAAACAACGAATTCTTTACCTGATTCAAGTTGCACATGTACGGGAGCTTCAGTTAACAGAGCTTTTAATCGATCAAAACTTTTCTGACATTTCTTAGACCATTCAAATTTCACATCTTTCTGAAGTAGCTTTCTCAACGGAGTTGCTATCACAGAGAAATCTTTTACAAATCGTCTGTAGTAACTGGAAAGTCCCAGAAAACTACGTACTTCAGATACATTCCTTGGAGGTTTCCAATCCAGAATAGCTAAAATTTTGCTCGGATCAGCTCGGATACCGGAGGCTGATACAATATGACCCAAAAAGTCAACTTCTCGCAACTAGAATTCACATTTACTAAACTTTGCATACAACTGTTTATCTTGCAAAGTCTCTAACACTATTCTCATATGTTCAACATGCTCAGATTCATCACGTGAATAAATCAATATGTCATCAATGAATACAACAACAAATTGATCTAGATACGGTATGAAAATTCTATTCATTAAATCCATAAAGATAGCAGGTGCATTTGTTAATTCAAAAGGCATAACTAAAAATTCATAATGCCTGTACCTCATTCTAAAGCGCTTTAAATGTCGAGTCCTTACTACAATCGATAGTAACCTGATCTCAGATCTATCTTTGAAAATACAGTAGCACCTTTCAACTGATCGAATAAGTCATCAATTCTGGGCAGAGGATATTTGCTCTTTATAGTCACTTTGTTAAGCTAACGGTAAACAATATACATTCTCGTTGTGCCATCTTTCTTTTTCACAAACAGAACAGGAGCACCCCATGGGGAAAAGCTTGGTCTAGCAAATCCTCAATCGGTCAATTCTTGCAACTGAGATTTTAATTTCTTTAACTCGGTCAGAGCCATTCTATATGGAGCTATCGAAATCGGAATAGTACCAGGTACTAATTCAATGCCAAACTCGACTTCTCGATTCGGAGGCAAACCAGGTTGTTCTTTAGGAAACACATCAGAGAATTCATAGACAACAGGCACAGATTCAACTTTCTTATCATTCACTTTCGAGTCTAACACATAAGCTAAGTAGGCTTCACAACCTTTCTTCACATATTTCCGTGCTTTCATTGTAGATATCATAG
Organism: Gossypium arboreum; assembly: GCF_025698485.1. NCBI lineage: Eukaryota > Viridiplantae > Streptophyta > Magnoliopsida > Malvales > Malvaceae > Gossypium > Gossypium arboreum. The sequence continues at coordinate 64,822,048 of NC_069079.1, read as the reverse complement.
TTGGTAGTCCATTCAGATCACTAGACTCAATTCGAATTATCTCATCATTCTTACACCTTAAATCAATGACTTTTCATTCGCAATTCATAGTAGCATCATGCAAAGTTAACCAGTCCATTCCCAGAATTATATCAAATTCATCGAAAAGCAGAAGCATCAGATCAGCAAGAAAACAGATATCTCGAATCAATAACGAGCAATTCTTGCAAACTTTATCAACCAAGACACTTTTGCCTAAGGGGTTCGATACTTTAATTACAAATTCAGTAGATTCTACAGGAAAATTCTTACTATGCACTAAATTCATACAAATATCAGAATGCGTTGATCCAGGGTTTATCAATGCAATCACAGAAGTATCATAAAGAGTAAAAGTACCAGTAATCACGTCTGGAGATAAGGCTTCCTCACGAGCTTGGATAGCATAGGCTTTGGCAGGTGCTCTGGCCTCAGATCTAACAACAGTATCCCTAGGAGCTCTTTGACCACCACTTGCATTTCCTGTATTTCTAGAAGGTCTACCTCTGACTGAGGTGTTGCTCGTATCGGATTCTATATATTCTCTTGCTCAGCAGGTTCAGAACAATCTCTTACAAAATGGTTCAGAGATCCACATCGGAAACAGGCTCGATCATTCAATCTACAATTTCTCAGATGTCTTTTACCACAGTGTTTACATTCAGGTTTCTCAGGTCGGACATTCCTGACACTTGCAATAGAAGTAGTAGGAGCTCTGAAATTCGAATGCGATCTAGCTCGATCTCGATTCGAATGTCCTACATTAGCATTTGAACAGCTATGATCATCTCGAAATTTCTTTGACACAGGCTGAAATGATCTACTCGAAGATCTCTTTCTAACATCTCTAGCTTCAGAATTAGCTTTTCTTTTCTCTTTACTTAATTCTTCAGCTTTACAAGCTCGCTCAACGAGCACTACCATTTCTTTAATCTCCAAAATCCCAACTAACAGACGAATATCTTCATTTAGTCCAACTTCAAACCTTTTGCACATTATTGCTTCATTTGATACACATTCTCGAGCATACTGGCTCAATCTCACAAATTCACGTTCGTATTTAGTAACAGACATACAACCTTGTCTAAGCTTGAGAAACTCTTTACATTTCTGATCGATGAATCTTTGACTAATGTATTTCTTCCGAAATTTAGCTTGGAAGAAATCCCAAGTAACCCATTCACTCGGAACCACAGATATTAAAGTTTTCCACCAATGGTACGTCGTATCTCTTAGAAGTGAAACAACACATTTTTCACATTCCTCAAGATTCAGAGACATTTCATCAAACACTCGTATTGTATTCTCTAACCAGAATTCGGCTCTTTCAGCATCATCATTTATTGTAGCTCAGAACTCTTCAGCCGTATACTTTCTAATCTTATCAATTGGTGGTTTACTTAACTGTACTGGGTTCATTGGTGGCATAACAGGAGTTTGAGAAGGATTAATCGGGGGTGGAGGTTGTTGTACAGCCGGATTGGTTCTGATATACTGAGTGAACCAATCATTCATCATCTGAAAGGCTTGTTTAGCCTCACCATCACGGCTACTCGTAGCCGGTCGACAATTAGCTTGCACAATCCCTTGCGCGGTAGCAGGTGCATTGCTTTCAACATCGTCAGCTACAGCTCTTTCGGGATCCATTGCTATATAAAAGTACATCTCAATATCAGGATTCATCATACTATCGCAGTTTTAGATATATGGCATGTATAACTAGACTCACATATGCTATGGTAGTTCTAGAACTAACTAAACCATAGCTCTGATACCAATTAAAATGTCACACCCCTATCCCATAACCGTCGCCAGAATAGGTAAGGGGTATTACCAGACAAACAGCACATTACATATCAATACAGAATCACAGATATCACATAATATTAATGCATAAGTAAAATCAATAATTCATCCCTTATGGAGGTCTCTAAGACCTAAGACAAACATTTAGAAAAGGTCGGGACTAAACCGAATACATTCAGAATTTTCAGAACTTAGAAAATTTTTTTAATTCTGTTGAGGTCACATGCCCATGTGACCAGGCCGTGTGCCTTACACGGGCACCAGACACACCCATGTGATCCAGCCATGCCAAAACAAGGCATACATACTGACTTTCACCCACGGCCAATAGACACGCCCATGTGCTATGGCCGTGTGATACTTAGCTAGCTACTGACTTAAGCCCACGGCCATATGACATGCCTATGTGTCTTAACCATGTGGTCTTAGGAGGTTACTGCTTTGCATAGGCAGCCACAAGGCAAGCCCATGTGCCCTGGCCGTGTGGCACAATGCAGGCTTGGTTTAAGCCAAATTGCCACCCCTTTTTGGGTCATTCCTACAAGCAACATTAAACAACATTTATACCAGAATTTTAAGCCAATTCCATGCTCAAAACATGCTTTACTATAACTAAATCATCATCATTCAATAACTTATTCAAATCCATACCAAAACTAAGCACAAACATATCATTTGCTAGCCAACTCTCATGGCATAACATATATACATATCAAAACTTAAATACATAGACATTCCGGCCTATACATGCCATACTTAAAATATTTACACTTTCAAAAGTACCCCAATGAGTTTGATAGTGTGTTGACAATCCTCAAATATCCCCGAGCCTTCAGTAGCTATGATAACTGTAAAACAGATAGAAATCACATAGAGTAAGCTACAAAGAGCTTAGTAAGCCAAATACAATTGGTTTAACTATTAAATCATATAAATTACAAATCAACAGCAAGAATTCATAACCATTTCACAGAATAGTTCATGAGCCTAACCATGCTCATTTGCTTGTATCCATGTCATAATTCATTTCCATGTTTTCATACATACTTCGCATTCATTATTTTATAGAAACAGAGTCTTTCATATTCAAAAATTTAGTACTATACAAATGTACCTGTATAGATTATACATTTCATATATTCATTCCCATATCTCGTATTCTATCATCAGACGGTTTAGAAATGATACAGACACTCATAAACGGGTACAATGCCAATGTTCCGAACGTGGTCTTACATGTAATTCAGTATTGATGCCTATGTCCTAGACATGGTCTTACACGTAAATCTCAAATCGAGGCCTGTGTCCCAAACACAGTCTTACACGATATCTTAGATCAATGTCAACGTTCTTTTAGAAACATACAGAGCTTTCCAGATACTAGCATATTATCGGAGTTTACTCGAAATTTATTCATCAGGCTCTCAAGGTCGTCCCATACAGATTACAGTTTGTATGTGCAAAATTTATTCAATTTAACACGTAATTGTAATTTGACTTACCTCGTACGAATTTTGGACGGAAATGAGTCGACTATTCAGCTATTTTGGACTTCCCTCGATCTAAGTCTGATTTTTTTTGTTCTTGATCTATTACAATTCAAATTCAACCATTCAATCATTCTTTTGATTCAAAATAATCCATGAACACATATTTAGGGCACTTTGCATTTTAACCCATACATTTTCACACTTTGACAATTTAGTCCATTTTTCACAAAATCACAAATATGCAAAATTCACCAAGACTATAGCTTGGCCGAATATACATAGCTTCCATACAAGCCCAAATAACATATTTAATTCATAATTTAGTCCTTCAAAACCTTATTTTGACAAATTAGCCCAAATAGCTCTATTCCATCAAGAATTCAAGAACAAAGTATGATAATCTCACATATATCTTTCGTAATCCATATAAAAAAATTACAAAGCTCATATAATCATCAATGACACATTTCATAACCTTTAACAAAAAAAAAATTCAGACATGGGTTTTGAAGAACACGAAGCAACGATCACAGAAACGTAGAAATTATAAAAAACAGACAAAAATTCATACCTTAATCAAGGATTAAGCTAGCCGAAACCTAGCTTGATCTTTTCTATTCTTTTTCTTTCAAATAATCGGCCAACAAAGGTGAAAATGCCTATCCATTTTATGTTTTCTTTATTATAAAACATATTATTACACAAATGACTATTTTAACTATCACTATTTCATTTTAAAAATCCACCAACTAATGTCCATATTTGTCCACCATTAAAACAAATGGTAAATTTGACATGCACGGACCCTCATTGAAATATTGGTACTTTTAACATCTAGCACATAGCTTTTACACTTTATGCGATTAGGTCCTTTTTGCAAATTAATCACAGAAACAGACAAATTAAATCACAGAAACTTCGCAGATATAAATGCACATATCACAGACGCAGAAAATAATATTAAAATATTTTTTTCAGAATCGGTTACGTGGTCTTGAAACCACTATTCTCACTAGGGTCTAAATCAGATTGTTACAAAGAAAGTCCTTAGGTACGATGAAAAAGCAAGCTGAGTCTGTGGTTTTTTGCATCTTATGAGGTGACTGAGAGAATTGGGCCGGTAGATTACTGATTGGCCTTGCCTTAGGAACTAGAGAAAATTCATGATGTATTCCATGTATCAATGTTATGCCGCTACCGATCTGACCCCTCGCATGTGATTTCACTAGAAGAAATTGAAATAATCCCGGATATGACCTATGGCGAGGAACCGATTAAGATTTTGGATCAAGAAGTCAAGAAGTTAAGGAATAAAAGTGTAGCACTCGTAAAGGTTTTGTGGCATAGACACAAAGTCGAGGAAGCCATGTGGGAACCCAAAGAGACTATGAGAGATCAATACTCGAACTTATCCACTGGAAAGATTTTTGGGGACGAAAATCCCTAAGGGGGGAGAATTGTAACATCCCGATTTTGGGCCTAGTCAGAATAGTGGTTTTAAGACCACTAATTCGAGGTCAGAAAAAGTATTTTATTATTATTTTAGGGTTATAACATGTTTATATTAGTGCATGGAAAATTTTGTGGGATAATTTTAGCGTTTGTAAGCTTAATTGCGAAAAAAGACTAAATCGCATAAAGTGCATAAGTCCTATTTTGATAGCTAAGGGTGTCAAATAGCTAGAGAACCTAAACTGGATGTATTTAAAAGGAAATTAGACCCTTTATAATAGCATGTCTGGCAATAGGAGACAAAGGTGGTCAAAAGTAAAAAAATTGGTAAAATTAGGTGTTGAAATTTTATAAAATAAAATAAATAGTAAAAGTTGTCATTTTTTCATCTCTCTCTTTCTTCTCCATTGATTTTTCCTCCAAGAAAATGGCCATGGAAGCTTGAAAAATTTTAGCAACTTAAAGCCTTTGCAAGTAAGTGATTTTGGGGGCTTTTCTTGAATGTTTTTTTTTCTTTTAGAACCCTTGTAGCATGAGCTTTCTAATAAAGGGACTATTTTGCAAAATGGTTGACATTCTAGGGTTTTACCATGAGAGTGTTCATAGTGTTTTCTGAAATTTTATGGAAGAATATGAGTTATGAGTGTGAAATAAACAACTTTTGTGAAGTAGTTTTCATAGAAACCCTAACTAAGGATCATTTTGCATAAGTTTGTAAAATAGATGATAAATGTGTGAAATAATGAGAATTGTGGGCTGCTTCTAGTATAAAAGGTAATCGGCTAGGCTTAAGATATGAAGAAATTCAATAAAAATCGATTTTTGGACTTAGGGGTAAAATGGTCATTTTGCAAAAGTCTAAGGGCAAAATGGTCATTTTGCCTATTTTTTAAAATTTTTACTACCTAGATTAATAAAATGATTAAATTCGTGAATTTTTATCATTATAGATCAAGAATTACAAAATTCAGGCCTAGACCAAGGAAAAGCAAAGCTAGCAGACTAAGTCGAGATAGCTGCCATATTTTGAATACCGAGGTAAGTTGTATGTAAATAATACAACTACATTGCCAATATCTTTGTTTGAATTGATATAGTATAAATTGCTTGTTTGTGGAAATAATTATGTATGATGAAATTTTGAGATAGTAGAACTCCTGTTTGAACCTTAGGAAATAAATCAGATATTCATGCTGTGACATTCAGGTCATTTATGTGCCTGTGTAAGACATGTCTGGGACATGCATCGGCCACATTACGAGAGCCAGTGTAAGACCATGTCTAGGACATGGCATCGGCATTGATACGAGAGCTAGTGTAAGACATGTCTGAGACATGCATCGGCTACATGATGTGTCAGTATAAGACCATGTTTGGGACATGGCATCAGCATGGATACGTAAGAGTCAGTGTAAGACCATGTCTGGGATATGACGTCGACTTAGCGTGAGAGCCAGTGTAAAACCATGTTTGGGAAATGGCATCGGCATTATACCCTATGTCTGAGGCTTAACGACTATCCGATAGTATTTCAAATGGTTCAACAGTGAGGGTTATAGTTTAAGTAAAACAAGAAAAGTATAACCATGTTATGAGTGATACAAGTACCTAAATGAAATGCATGAGATGTGAGCTTAGTATATGCTATGTGAATTAGGTTGGATAGTGACAAGTAAGTTGTGTTTATGCCTATTTTTGGTGTTATGAGCATGATGATGAATCGTAAAGTTGTCGTTATATTTATTTTCATACAACTTACTAAGCTTTATGCGTACCCTATTTCCTTTCCATTTTCTTATAATGCCGCTAGAGTAGCCCGAGGATCATTACCTACATCAAAGAAGCCAGACACAATATCATCTAAAGCACTTGGTATAGTTAGATCTTTTAGTTTGATTATGGCCTTTATAGGACCCTAACTTTTGAGTTTTGTGTCATTGTTAATTGGCCAAATGTGTTGGCTTGTCATTGTTAATTGGCCAAATGTGTTGGCTTACTCTAGCATTTGATTTATTTTGTGTAAGGCCATGGAAATTGGAAAATGTTAAAAGTTGTTTAATGAATACAAGAAGTTCTTTCATGAATGAGTAATTTATTGGTTGCTTTAAGTATAAATGAAAGGTGTGAAAGCCTTAGCTAGGGTTGTTTGGTTGAGAAATCATATTAAGTTAGACTTTAATATGTTGGTTGTCATTAAATCATGTTTTAGGGTGGCAAAAAGGCTTGGTAGATAGCCTTATATTGTCCACATGGGTAAACACACAGGTGTGTGTCTAGGTCGTGTGTGACACACGGCCAGCCCTATAGGCGTGTTGTTCGGCCGTGTGTCCCCTACACGTAAGAATTTCAAGTCAGTATGCATGGTAGTAAACATACGGGCAGAGACACGGCCGTGTGTCTCAGCCGTGTGAAGGGCATGGCCTAGCACACGGGCGTGTGCCTTGGCCGTGTGACCTTTAAGGATTGCTGATGTTAGAAATAAAATTTCAAGGGTTTTAGGTAGGGGCTAGGACACGGGCATGTCATGGCCGTGTGAGAGACACGAGCCATAGACTCGGGCGTGTGTTAGGCCTTGTGAAAACCCCTGCAGGTTTGAATTTATGATTTAATTCACATGGGCAAGGGACACGGGCGTGTCCCTAGAGGCTTAGGCCGTGTGTGTCACACGGGCCACCAGCACGGCCATGTTCTAATGACCACATGGGCATGTTACCTATCCACATGGGTGTGTGTCTTGTTTTACAGGTCATTTTCCTAGTGTTGGTTAAAATATCCGAATTGGTCCCTAGTGGTTTCCAAGAGGTGTTTTGGACCTTATAGGCCCTTGATAAGAAGTTTTAGACAAAGTTTGGAAAAAGTTTTTAATTTGACCAAGTTACAATGACATCCAAACATGGAATGCATGTGTTTGAGTTTAGTAACACCTCGTATTCTGTCCCGGTGTAGGGCACGGGTATGGGGTGTTATAGTTCCTGAATTGGTTGTCGTCCTGCATGTGTTGCGGACACACTACAGCACGCAAGAGCATCCCGTTATTTAGCTCTATTAAGCATCTCAATAAATGGCTTTCTTGAGCTTCCCGTTGTTTGGCTCTGATGAGCTTCCCGATAATTGGCTCTCATGAGCTTCCCGATTAATGGCTCTCCAGAGCTTCCCGATATTGGCTCGCATGAGCTTCCCGTTACATGACTCACATGAGCTTCCTATTTCATGGCTCAAAAAAGCTTCATGATTTATGCTCGTATGGGTATACCTGTATATGAATTGATAGATTACAGATTTGTACACTTCGTGTGTACTACTCATGTATCCAACGATATTTAAATGGTTCAACAGGCAAAGTTCTAATAATGAGACAATCTGAATTCAAGATAAATTATTACAGACATATATTTGAAATACATGGATATGATTTGTACATGCTATATGGACACATGATGTGGACAGTATATGTATATGGAAATTTGATTATTGTTGGGCTGATACATGTTTCTTGATTTTCATATGAAATACATGACTAACATGGTTGATGAGGATATGTGTTAGGGCTTTTGGCCAATTTGATTTGAATATGCTTAGAATGCTTACCTTTAATGTGATTAAATGGTAGGTTAAATTCTAGTTATACAAACTTACTAAGCATTAAATGCTTACTCTATTTTATTTTCCCTATTTTATAGTAACTCGGAAGCTCGTTAAGGTTGGAAGCTAGTCGAAGCCACATCACACTATCCATCGTCCCATTTCGGTATATGTAGTAAATTATTTTGATTATAATGGCATGCATAGGCTAAATTGGCCAATTTTGACATATAAATATTTTGTTAAGATTAGCCATCTGTTTGGTTTTTATATGGTATGTATATATATGGCCTTGTTATGGTTGATATGTGTTGATAAGGTTAAATGATGGTAAAATTATAAGTATGTGATGATATGTTATGTTTAGGATACGGTTATGGCTTGTTTTGATTGCTTTGTTGTGGCTTGTTGATGTGTTAATGTGTTAATATAGGTGGAAGACAAATTGGGTGAGAAATGTGGCTTGAAAAATGGCCTATGTCGTCCACATGGGTAGAGACACAGGCGTGTGTCTCAACTATGTGTGATACACAGCCAAGTAACACGGCTGTGTGTCCTCTATATTTTAAAAATCTACACAAGTCAGTATACTCAAAATTGTTCACACGGCCTAGCACAGAGGTGTGTGATTTGGCCTTGTGTCCCCTGCATCTTTTAAATTGCAAAACAGAATACTCAGATTGTTCACACGACCTAGCACATGGGCGTGTGGCTTGGTCGTATGACCCATTGGAATGACGGAAGTGTGCAAGTGTACACAATCGCAACAAGTAAAAAAGTGATAAGTAAATGTCGAGTTATCGTACCCACAGGGACTGTGAAAAGAATTATTTATGAATGCTATTTAAAACACTTTGGTGAAGAAAAATATTTTGTTTGAAGAGGGTGATTAAAAACTAAGATTTTAAACTAAGTAAATTAAATAAATAAAACTCAAATGCACGATTTCAAAATACAAATTTAATCAAGATGACATAATTGTGTTAGATTAATTACATTTCTTAACTTAGAATTATTAAACTCATGTTTATATTGTTATGAATAAATTCACGGCAACTCGGTAATTTGCTAACTTATGAACATACTCACCTACCAAAATCCATTCATCTCTTGAACATATCTCTATGTCAATTCAATCAATTAAACAAATCTTAGTAGGCAAATATGTTATAGCACATACGTACTTATTAAATTGAAATAATCTCTTAAACATATCCCTATGTCATTTCAAACAATTAACTCGATTTAATAAACACATAAAAGACTATGTGAGGTAACAAAGTATCCTTACCTTGAAACAGTTTAATCACAAAAATCTTGCAAGTTATGCAAGGCAATTGTATCGTCAAATACCATTGCTAATTTAACCCTCTGCTACCTTAGATGATTAAACATGCATTGATTAAGTACTGTGTCCATTAATTACAATTTCAATCCGTTTAAATAATTAATTCATTAGTTACATAACAATTGTAATGCAAGAATAACTTCGTCATGATTTTACTTAATCAAGCATCTTATTAAGGCTGATGCGAACCTGGTTGCATCATGTTATGACCCAACTCCACAACACTGAGATTGGCCCAAACTCGAGGGGCACAAGTGCAAAATGAAGCTTATAATTTTAATATAATAATTGAGTTGTTGGACTTTCTTAAACTCATCTTAGTTAATTATTGATTTCCTGGACTTTATTTTACTCATCTTAGTTAATTATTGATTTGCTAGACTTTATTTTTATTAAACTCCTTTTAGTTAATTAATTGCTGGAATAAATGTTTATATTAGTTTATTTAATTGCTGGAATAACTTATTGTTAAATATGTTTATTTACCGTTTATTAAATCAAGTTCAGAGTTAAAAAGTGTTTATTACAGTTTATTAACTAAGCTTATTAAGTATAGTGTGTTTAATGTATTTTTAATGTGTTTGTTAATGCTTATAGGTGACTATTCAGTTGAAATAAGTTATGTCCAAGGGAGCCGTTATAAAGTGTTAATGCGGCTGTTACATTACTTAAAGAAGAGCATTACTCATCACTTAAAGGAGCTGTTACATCATTTAAAGGAGAGCATTATATATCCTTTAAATTCAGCTGTCTTTTCTTCTTCTTCAAGTGCTTAAAATATCAACAAGTTGCTAGTGTCTATTCGGCTGCTCAAGAATGAAACCTAAGCATTCAAATTCATTAGTTCAGCTGAATTGGAGCAATAACTCATATTGATGGTTGTAGTTGCTTAGGCTTAGGGGAATTCAAGAGTTGTGTCTATTGAGTTGCCAAGAGTTGTGCTTATTGATTAAGCTTTATTTCAGCCATTAACAGCTCATTTAAGCTGATACTTGTGACTATTTGGCTAGCCTTTATCTAGCCCTATAAATATTTGTAATCAGCTCATTGTAATGGACTTTTGCCAAATATATGAATCAAATTGTTATTTTTGAGATTTCAAATCTCTTTGTTCTTTTGGGACTGATTTGACTTATCAAGCATAGCTTGTGGCATCATTTCCTTTCCATTGTTAACCGAACTTATCACTTTCGAGTGTGGCGCTCATATACCTTTGGTTCCTATCACTTTTGATAGCAAGTCAAGGTCCTTACTATTTTATTAAACTGTAAATCATCTAAGAACCATTTTGAGACTCAGGTCAACAATCAAATATTGTTGGTTCATTCTCGGTCTTAGCGAAATTATCCTTTATTTATTTTACCCATTTTACCTACTACCATTGTTTGAAGCCATTTATTCTATTTTGTTTCAATTAAACCGAAACGAACTTATCCTTACTCAAATTCATGATCGGGCAACAAATACGACTCGAATCAACACCGAACCGAGTTCGTATCAGAGGCCTATAACAGCATAAACACAAATTAAGAAGATGAAATGCAATCAACCTAACACGAATTAAATTCAAGCTAAATTGATTAAATTAACCATTCCAACAACATAAATATTCATAGATATGTTCATCATAACAACAACAAAAATTAAAGAGATAGGGAACAAGAATCAAATCTGGTGTTTTTCCGTGGCTTGACTAGCTTGCTCTGTTCTTTGTTCTCTATTGTCCTCGTTGATCAAAGCTGTTGTGAACACTTCAATGTTGCTCCAAAATGGCTGATGAATACCCCTTTTCCAAGGGAGGAAATCGACAAGACAGCAAGAGAATTTAGAATGGCAAAGAAGAGAGAAAATATGTGAATGAATTGAGGTGTGTTTCAAATGATCAGCTTAAGGGGGTTTTTATAGCTGAAGAGGGCTGCTAAAAATAGCTAAAATTAGCAGCCAAAGATCCCTCCCTTGGCCGGCCACACATGTGGCAAGGTTGATGATTTCAAACTTCTTAAATTAACCTTGGGGCAAATCTAGAAAGCCACCATTTGTGGAGGGGTTTGAATGCTATTTGAACAAGTCTTCAAGGTCCTCTTTGCAAGATAAATAATCAGCCAATAAGCTGATTTGGTTCAGCACATGGGGCGGTTTTGGGCTGTCTATTGCTTGGTCGGTTAGGTTCACTCGGTTCGGCTCAACTAGACCACTTTTCATAATTTATTAATAATAATTTATTAACCCAAATTAAATTGGATATAAATTAAAATTAATTATATTATGAATTAATAAACATAATTTTGGACCGTCTTAGGCTGAAAATTAATTTGCCTTGATACTTCAAATTGCTTCTCGATTTTGTGCTTCTAGCAGTGTCTGCCGAGCCATTTTTTGCCCTTTGTGCAAATCTGTCGAAAATAACAAAAATTCATCAAAAATAATTATGAAATTAATTAAAATTAAATATGTTCATATTTTAAGTACACTTTAATTATTTTATTAAAATTAATTATTTTTCGAAAGGAATTTTATCGAAACTGCATGAATCTAAGTTAAAAAGGGCATGAAAAAGTGTGTAAATTTTTGTGTTTCCACCTTTGCACCTTATTAATGCAAGTTAGTATGCTCACATAGTCTAGCACACGAGCGTGTGACTTGGCAGTGTGACCCAAGTTAGAGAGCTTCCAAGTTTGGACACGACTATGTGTCCCTATTACGAATGTCCATACGGCCTAAAACACGGGTGTGTCTCTTGACTGTGTGAGACACACGGTTTGGCCATAAGGGCATGTGTCCCCTGCACCTTTGAAAGTTTTAATATTTTCTGAAAAAAATTTTAGTTCCCGGTTTAGTCCCGACTTATTTTTAGCATGTATTTTGAGCTTCGAGAGCTCACATAAGGGACAATATGGTGAATTTAGATTAAGTTCTGTTATGAATGCTAGATGATATGAAATGTCTGTTATTTGATCTGTAAATTTCGATAATGCTCTGTAACCCTGTTCCAGCGACAGATTTAAGTTAGGGGGGTTACATTTATTGGTATCAGAGCTACAGTTTAGTTAATTCTTAGACTAACGTGGCATATACGAGTCTAACTATACATGCCGTTATGTAACCTGTGATAGTGTGATATCTCCTAACCATTTTAAAACATGTTTTTCATATAGCAATGTCATCCAATCAAGCTGATTCTGAAGAAGCTAAAAGTAATGCTCAAGCCTCTGTGCAAAGAGCAGTCTCGATCAATAGAAGGCCTATATTTGAAGGCCGAGGAGGAGAGGCTAAAGAATCATTCTTCCAAATGATGAATGAATGGTTTACTGAATTTGTACGAACAAATTCGACTATGCAACAACCTCCACCCCTCCTGTTTCTCAACTGGTTCTTGATATACCTCAAGGTACAAAACTTATTAGAAATGGTATGTAACACCCCGTACCCGAGTCCGTTACCGGAGTCGAACACAAGGTGCACACAAACTTGACTTAATCATTTTCACAGTTCATTTAAAATTTCCGCACAAGTTGGTTATCGCATCACCGCCGCTTTAAAAATCATATCTTGAGTTTCAAAGCTCGAAAACCAGTTTCGTAATTTTTCCCTGAAATTAGACTCACATTTCCATTTAAATATTTTTTCTAGAATTTTTGGTCGGGCCAATTAGTACAGTTTATTAGTTAAAGTCTCCCATGTGACAAGGGTCGACTACACTGACCTTCGCGCGTTACAACTTGAATATCTCTCTGTACAGGGCTTCAATACTGATGCCGTTTGTTTCTACAGAAACTAGACTCAAAGAGGAATCTATACATATATGGCATGACTCCTAATTATCCCTGGTTAATTTACAATGAATTTCCAAAGTCGGAACAGGGGGTCTAGAAACAGTTCTGGCCCTGTCTCACGAAAATCTAAATATCTCTTAACATACAACTCATATGACCTTTTCGTTTCTTCCATATGAAATTAGATTCATCAAGGTTCATTTACATAATTTATTCACTAATTTATTCCATTCCTGCTATTTTTAGTGATTTTTCACATCCACACCACTGCTGCTGACAGCATCTGCCTTTAAGGTAGACTTTACCTATTTCATAATTTCCATGATTCAATTGGCCCTTTTTGCATACATAGCACAAAGTGTGATCATGATTAACCATTCCAATGGCTAATCGTTTCAAAACAATTCCATACCTCATAATGATCAACATACAAACGATTATAGTACTATGCTAAAACGATATATAAGCCATTTTCGCATGGCTATCTAAGTTTACACAAAACCGAAAGGTACATGACCTACAACAAAAGGGTAGTCCTATACATGCCATTTCAAAGTTCAACCAAAATTTGTACCAAAAGGGGCTTTGATAGTGTGGATGACTTCGACTTCAATGATCCCGAATTCGATAGCTAACGAGCAAAATCTATAAAACAAAGAGCCAAAGCAACGGGGTAAGCATTTTAATGCTTAGTAAGTCTCAAGTAATGAAATCAGCTTTGACTAAAGTATTACATTCACATAGCTAAATGAATCACTTTAGTAATACACATTCTCATAATCATATACACACACAAGGTATCAACCTATCTAAGAGCCGAAAGTTCGTTAGTCGATCGAACGAACACTATTTCAAACGAATCGACTTTTCCGATGCACATGTAAACATACCTTATCATATGGGTTTTTCGAGCGTATTAATTAAATTTATTACCGCACCAAAACGCTCACCTTCAAACCGAGCTTCTTCGGAATTTAGCCGGATATAACCACAAGCACAATTGCCTTCGAGTCTTAACCCGGATTTGGTATCTTGCACAAATGCCTTCGGGTCTTAGCCCGGATATGACAACTCGCACGAATACCTTCGGGTCTTAGCCCGGATATAATCACTAGCATAAATGCCTTCGGGACTTAGCCCGGATATATTCACTAGCATAAATGCCTTCAGGACTTAGCCCGGGTATCATTCAAATGCTCATGTATACATATATCAATAATCACGACACATCCATATTTCATTTTCGTTACTACGGCTCAAACACAAAATATTTATCAAACCTTTCCAATTTCGGCTCAATAGCCACAAAGAGCATGATTTCAATTAACTTTATAACTTAGTCCCTACGCACATTCGGCTGTCCGCCATAATATGACAAATCATTTCAATATAATTCAAGTAGGGTCATTACTCGAAGACTTACTTCGGACGTGGTCGAGCGATTTCGATGACTACTCGACTACCTTTTCCTTCCCTTTATCGGATTTAGCTCCCTTTGCTCTTGAGCTTAATTTAACAAATAAATTGATTTAATCATTTGAGCATCGAAGAGGAATTCAAGGTACTTAGCCAATATATATACTCATTAGGCATCAAAGTCACATATGTACGAAATCATGAATCAAACTCAACACATTAGTTAATATTCCTCTTAGCCAATTTTCTAAGCCAAGAATAGGCATCAATATGCTTGCCTCTAACCGAATGCATGCACACCAATTCCCCTCATGTGGCGAATATGCATGTCCATGTTGAGGCCAATTATACACTTAATACCACACAAAACAGCATACATTTTACTAACTAACGATTCCATATTGTAACTCAATACGCATCAATCATTTACTTCATAACCAAAACACCATCATATGTAATTATATGCCTTGAGATAGTATATATGTCATACCAATACATCATGTGTAAACATATATATATATATACATGCAAGAGCCGAATCATAAGGCTGATTATGACTATCTCATATATCTTCATTATGGTCGAATGCTCCTTCTACACCATTTACCTTCACAAAGCATGAATTTCATCATCCAACTTACAAGCTTACAATGTCATGAAGTTTAACCTCATAGTATCTATCAAACTCTCACTCAAAATTGCTAAAAGAATATTCAATAATCATTAATCCACCATCACATGCACCATTGCAAAGCTTCACTTTTAGCATGCAAATGATATCAACACAATCTCACCTTAGTGAATATCATCTCCATGACATAGTAAGGATTTGAACCATGGCTAGTTAGAACTCAAGCTAACTACTAAAATATACATGAATCTCATGGGAAAACATCAAACTTACCTTAATAGTGACCTAGGATAGCCGAATGCTTCACTCCCTTCTTCCCTTTTTCCTTCAATTTTCGGCCAAAAGATGTTCAAGGATGAACACACACATTTCTTTTTCTTCTTTGTATTTTCTTCCTAGTTTTGGCTCAAAGAAAGGATGAACAAATTTTTTTTCTTTCTTTTCCTTCAACTCACGGCAATGGGGGGGATTACACCTTCTCTCCCTTTTTTTTTTCAATTCTTTATTCCTCACCTTAGTTTAATTTTTCCTCCCATATTGCACCAACAAAACATGTCTATGACATGTTTTGCCCATCCTCCCTTGTCATGGCCGGCCACCACTTATAAAAGGGGGGTATTTGACATGCAAGACCATTGTTTTGCATGCATGCTTTAATTAGTCATCACACATTTCCCTATCCTACTTTCAAAGTTCACTACTAGGTCCTTTTTAGTGAAATTCACATTTATGACCCTAAATCAAATCATCAAAAATGTCACACACAAATTAACACATATCATAGGCATCAAAATGAATATTAAATTATTTTATACCTCGGTTTTGTGGTCCCGAAACCACTTCCCGACTAGGGTCAATTTTGGGCTGTCACATGGTAAGCCTACTGTTGATAAAATCCATAAATATGGGGCAGAGGAATTTCGAGCTACAGTTGAAGATAATACTGAAAGAGCTGAGTTCTGATTAGAAAACACTATTAGAGTTCTTGATGAGTTATCTTGTATATCAACTAAATGTCTTAAATGTGTGGTGTCTCTGTTAAAAGATTCAGCTTATCAATGGTGGAATACACTAATTTCTGTTGTACCAAAAGAAAAGGTCACTTGGGAATTCCTTCAAATTGAGTTCCAAAAGAAATAAATCAACCAGAAGAAAACATAAAGAATTTTTGGAGTTCAAACAGGGGCATATGACAGTATCTGAATATGAACAGGAATTTTTTCAACTGAGCGAATATGCTAAAGAATGTATTCCGACTAAAACTGCAATGTGTAAGCGGATTGAAGATGGTTTAAATGAAGACATAAAATTGTTAGTCAGAATTCCTGAATTAAAAGAATTTGTTGTACCGGTTGACCAAGCATATAAAGTTGAAGAACTAAGTAAAGAGAAAAGACAAGTTGAGATGGAGGCTGGAAATCTAAGTAAAAGAATGACGGGAAAGTCATACCAGTTAGCCTCAAAGAAATCAAAGAAGTATCATGACTGTTCTACTAATTCTATAGGATACTCAGGTTGAGACAGAGGTACTCGATGCTCCAGTCCAAGATCTCAAGCTACATCTATAGAAAGTGGCGGTAGTGTTAGAAAAACCAAACCTAGGTGCAAGCACTGTAATAAGTTACATTTTGGAGAGTGTAGAATGAAGAGTGGAGCTTGTTTCAGATGTGGTTCCTTTGACCACTATCTTAGAGGTTTCCCTGAGAAAGTTGAAAAAGATACTATTCAAACTTCAAGGCCGAGTAACACAGTTGCGAGAGGTAGACTACCTCGTAATCCTATAAATACGAGTGGTAGTCGTGGTGTGACAAAAGACTCCATTGTAAAATTTGAAGCATGAGTACCAGCTAGGACCTATGCTATTCGTGCACGTGAAGATGCCTCTGCACTAGATGTTATTACTAGTTCTTTCTCTCTTATTGATACCGATGTAACTGGATTAATTGATCCCGGTTCAACTCATTCATATATTTGCACAAATTTAGTGTTTAGTAAAAATTTACCTGTTAAGTCCACTAAATTCGTGGTTAAAGTATCAAACCACCTAGGCCAATATGTGATAGTTGATAAAATTTGTAAGAATTGTCTGTTAATGGTACGAGGTTACTGTTTCTTGACTGATTTGATGCTATTACTGTTTGATGAATTTGATGTGATATTGGGTATGGATTGGCTAATTATTCATGATGTCGTGGTAAATTATAAACAAAAGCATATTGTATTGAAATGTTGGAATGGTGAATTGCTCTATGTTGAATCAGATAAAATGGATGGGTTGTCTAATGTGATATCAGCTATTTCAGCACAGAAATATATGAGAAAAGGTTGTAATACTTACCTTTCTTATGTATTGGATACTAAAGTGTCTGAGTCGAAGATTAAATCAGTGCCAGTGGTTTCTGAGTATCCTAATATGTTTCCAAAGGAATTACCTGGATTTTCGCCGGTTAGAGAAGTTGAATTTGCTATAGATCTTGTTATGAGGACAACAACTATATCAATAGCACCGTATAGAATGGCTCCTACAAAATTAAAAGAGTTCAAAGAATAGTTGCAAGAACTGACTGATAGGGGTTCTACTTGACCTAGTTTCTCACTTTGGGGTGCACTGGTGCTATTTGTTAAGAAAAAAGATGGATCCTTGAGATTATGTATTAATTACCGATAGCTCAACAAAGTTACCATCAAGAATAAGTATCCACTGCCCCGTATTAATGATTTGTTTGATCAGTTGAAAGGTGTCATAGTGTTCTTGAAGATTGATTTTCGTTTTGGTTATTATCAGTTACGAGTGAAAGGCTCGGATGTATCGAAAACAACATTCAAAACCAGATACAGACATTATGAATTCCTTGTGATGTCGTTTGGTTTAACTAATGCACCTGCGGTATTTATGGATTTAATGAATAGAACTTTTAGACCGTATCTGGATAGATTTTTTGTGGTGTTTATTGATTATATTCTGGTATATTCCCAAGATGAGACTGAACATGTCGAACATCTGAGAATTTTTCTGCAAACTTTACGAGAAAAACAACTTTATGCGAAATTTACCAAATGTAAATTTTGGCTTCGGGAAGTTGGTTTTCTGGGACACATAGTATTAGCTAAAAGCATCAAAGTTGATCTGAATAAAATTTCAGCTATTGTTAACTAGAAATCACCAAAAAATGTATCTGAAGTTAGAAGTTTTTTGGGATTAGATGGTTATTATCGGAGATTTGTAAAAGGGTTTTCGATAATAGCTTCATCGATGACACGGCTGTTACAGAAAGATGTGAAATTTGAATAGTCTGATAAATGTCAGCAAAGTTTTGATTAGTTGAAAGCTCTGTTGACTGAAGCACCAATTCTGGTTCAACCTGAATCGGGTAAAGAATTTGTAATTTTCAGTGATGCATCAATGAATGGATTAGGTTGTGTTTTGATACAAGAAGGTAAAGTAATAGCCTATGCTTCCAGACAGTTAAAGCCACATGAAAAGAATTACCAAATACATGACTTGGAATTGGCAGATATTGTCTTAGCATTGAAAATTTGGTGACACTATTTGTTTGATGAAAAATGTCATATATTTACTGATCATAAAAGCTTAAAATATCTGATATCGCAGAAAGATTTGGATCTGAGATAGCATAGATGGCTTGAACTATTGAAAGGTTATGATTTGGTTATTGATTATCATCTGAGAAAATGAAACATGGCTGCAGATGCTTTGAGTCGAAAGCTTTTGTTTGCTTTATGAGCAATGAATGCCCAATTGACATTGTATGATGATGGCTCAATTTTAGCTGAGTTAAAAGCTAAACCAATGTTTCTACAACAGATTTGTGAAGCTCAGAAATGTGATAATGAATTGCAAGCTAAACAGGCACATTGTGAGTCGAATTCTTATTCAAAATTTCCAATAGGACCCGATGATTTCTGTTATTCAAAGGCAAAGTTTGTGTACCGCAGAATTTAGAGCTTGTACAATAAATTTTGCACAAAGCTCATAATGGTACTATGTCTATTCATCCGAGGAGTAATAAAATGTACAATGATTTGAAACAGATGTACTGGTGGCCGAGAATGAAAAGTGATATTTTTTACTTTGTATCTAAATATTTGATAAGTCAGCAAGTTAAAGTTGAACATCAGGTACCTTCAGGATTGTTATAGCTTTTGACAATACCGGAGGGGAAATGGGATAGAGTTGCTCTGGATTTTGTATCGGGATTACCCCTATCTTCGAAAAAGAAAGATTTCATTTGGGTTGTCGTCGATAGTTTGACGAAGTTTTCACATTTTATTTTGGTACATATGGATTTTTCTCTAGATAGATTAGCAAAATTATATGTTTCAGAAATTGTCAAGCTACATCGAGTGTAAAAGCCCGATTTTGGGCCTAGTCGAAACAGTGGTTTCGGAACCACTATTCTGAGGCCGGAGAAAATTATTTTGATGTTATTTTATGTGATATAGCATGTTTATAAAGGTGCATGAAAATTTTGGTATATTAATTTTAGCGATTTCTAGTCCAATTTCAAAAAAGGACTAAATCGCGTAAAACATAAAAGTTGTGTTTTGATGCCTAAAGGTGTTAAATTGCTTTGTATCTTAAATTGGGAGTCTTTAAAGTGAAATTAGACCATTGAAAGTGTGATGGCCGACCAAGGGAGACAAGATTAGTCAAAAAGCCAAAATTTATGGGATATTAGGTGACTTTTTAGTAATAAAATAAAATAAAGAAAAAGTTGTCATTTTCTTTCATTTTTTCTTCTTCTCTTTCACCGAAAATGGCAGCAACATGGGGATTTGAGAGCTGGAAAATTTCAGCAACATATTTCCCTAGTAAGTAAGTGTTTTTAATGCCTTTTCTTGATAATTTTTACATTTTTGAAACCCCTAAAGCATGAGCTTTCAAAAGAGGGGACTATTTTGCAAAATGATTAAGAGTCTAGGGTTTTTCCATGAAAGAATATGTGTAGTTTGCTGAGTTTTTATGGAAGAATGTGAGTCTTGGTAGTGTTATAAACAACTTTTGTGAAAGAAGTTTGCATGAAAACACCTAAAATGGGGTATTTTGCAAAGTTGTAAAACAAGTTGTAAATGTGTGAAATAGTTGAAATTATGAGTTGTTATAGTTATGAAAATGATTCAGCTAGGCTTAAGGAGTAAATAAATTGAATAAAAATCATTTTATGAGCCTAGGGGCAATTTGGTAATTTTGGCAAAGTATAGGGGCAAAATAAAAAATGTTGCCAAAATGTGTCATTGGACTAATTTGATTAGTATATTGTTTTAATAAGTTAAATGTGGTGTTATACATGACGAAAAACGAGATTCGGGCTTAGAACGAGAAAAAAACGAGAAATTGATGTTTAGGCCTCTTTTACCAATTTGGTGTCAAGGTAAGTTCGTATGATAATAATAATGCAAAGTTGTGTTTGAATTACATTCCTTGTTAATATTGCATATATTATATGATTTAACATATTAGAAATGTTGATGGAATGTTGTTTAATGTGTGGAATTATGACATGGAGAATATTATATGAAATGTAAGAAAATGACGATACATGAAATGTGGTATACAAAATATGTGAAATTAAATGCTTTATTGTTACCATGTGATGTGTTTGATGATACATGCCTTAAATGTCAATTATTGCCATGAAAGTATGAATATGTTATGAACATGGTGAGATGCCATTACGAGTAAGTTTGACAGAGATATAAAGTATGAGAAAGGAAAATCCCGTTTGAACCTTAGGAATAGTCTAGGGTACAAGTGATATATCATTAGGAAATTATAAATCCGAACTTGTTGAGTGGTCCGAGTTTGTTATGGATGTGTTACATGTTATGAGGTAACCTTGGCTACATATATTACGCGCTATTGAGTGATCTAGCTGTGTATATAGCCCTTATGTGCAATCTTCCGTGTACCCATTCGTATTCCAAGTGTTCAACAGGAAATTCGAGGAAAGAGTTGATAATGGTCCCAATGAGGTAAGTCATTGGTGAGTATGTACTTGAGTTATGTTACAAGTAGTACAAGTATGTACACTAAACTTATGAGTAATGCCTTGATATGTGATAATCTATGATGTATATAGTATTTGGTGAATACTATGAAAATGGCATGATTTGGACTAAGTATTTGATACTTGATGACATTGAGATTATGGGTCCATGCTTTTGATGCATAGCTATGTGTTCTTACCATGATGGATGAAATGATGTGGTATTAATTTTGTGAACAATAATTGTGAATGAGTAGCCTTGATAGTTTTGGGCTACTGCTGTGGTGTAACTTTGAAAATACACTAAAAAAAGTGGAAAATGAGAACAGACTGAATAAAATATGGAATTAAATCTTATTGAGTCTAGTTTCTTATAAAAGAAACCATGTAAGCAAAAGAATTTCCTAGAACGAGATATTTGAAGTTGTGTGAGACACAGTTAGAACGATTTCGAAATCCTCTATTCTGATTTGAGAAAATCATTATAAATTGTAAAAAAATATTTTTGAGTTATAATTTATATTTTTATTATCTTTAATGAGTCTATTTTCAAGAGAAATAGACGGGAACATTGTTCAAGTCTTGTGCTATGAGATAATTAAACTTTAGTGTAGAAGGGTCGAAACTTTAAGGAATAAAATGTAGTATTTGGCTAAACCAAAAATTCTGGAAATTGTATGGTAGAAAGATACATGAGTCTAGTGTTAGTAAAAATTAATGGAACTTAATTTGGAGTTTCGTACCTCCATATATAAATATTTTATTGACTGTTGTACAAGAAGACAGCTTATCATGAACTTGAGAATAGGTTGGGAACATTGATAAAAACATGTTAATGAGTTGCTTATTGTTTTCATATGAACTTACTAAGCGTAAAGCTTACCCCCTTCCCTTCCCATGTTCTCTAGTGTTGCTAGGTTAGCTTAGGTTGGAGTTCGTCGAAGATATTATCACACTATCAAGCTATCACCATTGGTGTAATTGATTTCAAGTACCTTGAGTCTATGGCATGTATAGGAGTTTAAATATTTGAGTGTGTGACATTTTTTTTAGCCAAATGTATTGGTTTACATTAGCTATTGAGGTTTTAAAGCTATTTATATATGCATGCATGTGCTATGGTCTTATGTGACAAGTTTATAATGATTATGGTATGAATGTGGTAAAGATGTGAGTAAAATCTATGATATCTATTGCATGAGAAATTGACATGATCATAACATGTTTATGGACATTTAAGTGCCCATGTATGCCTTGTTGTATACTATTGTAATAGTATGTGTGTGTATGTTGTGAGGGTGACAAAATGGCTTGGAAAATAGCCTCGTATTTGTCCACACGGGTAGACGCACGGACGTGTGTGACACACGGTTTTTCCACATGGTGTGTGACCCGGCCGTGTGTCCCCTGCACCTTGGAAATTTAGGTCAGAATGCATGGCAGTTAATACACGGGCAGAGACACAACCGTGTGTCTCAGCCATGTGAAGGACACGGCCATAGAACACGGGCGTGTCCTTAGCACACGGGCGTGCGCTCTATATCCACATGGGCGTGTGGAGCCTTAAAGCATGAGATTTTCCAAGTTTTTCTTAAGTTCTTGGTTTAGTCTCGAACCATCTCTAATGCATGTTTTGAGCTTCGTGAGCCCATTTAAGGGACAATATGCATGTGAAATGAAAAGTTTTAAATTTTAACGAAATTTCATGGCCGGTTTAGTATGAAAGTGCTTGAGTTAAGTCCGGTAGCACCTCGAACCCTGTCCAGGCGTCAGATATGGGCGAAGGGTGTTACATAGAGTGCCAGTCTCCATTATTTCCGATAGAGATTCGCGTTTCACATTCGAATTCTGGAACAAGTTACAAGAAGCTCTGGGTATGCAATTACATTTTAGTACTGCATTTCACCCTTAGACTGATGGTCAATCTAAACGTGTGATTCAGATTCTTGGAGATATGCTTTGGTGTTGTGTTTTAGAATTCGAAGGCAAATAGGAAAAATATTTGTCGTTAGTTGAATTCGGATATAATAATAGTTATCAATCAAGCATAAAGATGGCATCGTATGAAGCTCTGTATGGTCGTAAATGTAGAACTCCGTTATATTGGACAGAGCTTAGTGAGAAAAAGATACATGGAGTTGATTTCATTCGTGAAATGAAGAAAAAGTGAAAGTGATCTGAGATAGCTTGAAAGTGGCTTCTGATTGTCAGAAATCCTATGCAGATCTTAAACGTAAAGAAATAGAGTTTCAAGTTGGTGACAAAGTATTTTTGAAAGTTTCACCTTGGAAAAAAGTTCTTCGGTTCAGTCGTAAAGGCAAATTGATTCCATTATTTATTGGGCCATATGAGATTACTAAAAGAATCGAACCTGTTGCGTATCGGTTACCTTTACCATCAGAACTAGAAAAGATTCACAATATTTTTCACATGTCCATGTTACTATGATATCGATCTGATCCTTCACATGTTATCTCCCTGACGGATGTCGAGATTCAGCCTAACCTGACTTACAGTGAAGAACCAATCAAAATTTTGGCTCGATAGGTGAAAAAACTGAGAAATAAAAAGGTACCTTTAGTAAAAGTTCTCTGGAAACGACACGAAATAGAAGAAGCAACATGGAAACCTGAGGAAACTATGAGAAAACAATATCCGAACCTCTTTACTCGTAAGATTTTCAAAGACGAAAATTTTTTAAGGGGGAAAGTTGTAACAGCCCGATTTCAGTGAAATCGGAATAGTGGTTTCGGGACCACAAATCCTAGTCCGAAAGAAAATTTATTTTAATATTGTTTTATGGTTTATAATATGATAGAAATATCGTATGAAAATTTTGTTAAGAAATTTTACCGATTACATGTTTAATTTGATGAAAAGGACCAAATTTCATAAAATGCAAAAGTTGAATTCTAATAGTTAAAGGTACTAAATAGCTATGGAATTCAAAATTTGAGGTCCTTATATGGAAAATAGACCATTTAGTGGAGTTAGTAGATAAGAATAATTATTCATCATTGGAAATTAGTAAATTATTAAGGTTAATTTTGGAAAGATGATAAATGAATTAAATAATAAAACTATCATCATTTTCATCATCTTTCCTAGAATAAGACATGGAAACTCTATCCATGATAGTGAAGCTCAAGCAAGCTTATTTTGCTTAATTAGGTAAGTATTTTGGTCCTGTTTTTAATTATTTTTATGTTTCTGAGATCGTAATAACTTCATCTAGCTATCTCGAGGATTAATTTGTAAAACTATTAAAGTATTAGGGTTTTTCTATGGATGAATATAGTTGAATTATGAAGTTTTATGGTAGAAAATGAAATGTTGTTGATAGATAAACAACTTTTGTAAAGAGAATTTTGATGAAATTATGATTTAGGGGCTAAATTGAAAAGATGGAAAATTCATGGAAAAATTATGAATTTTATGAAATACATGGGCTGCTATTGTGATACATGAAACTCAGCTAGGCTTGGAATAAAGATTAAATTGTATGAATTTCATTTTCCAAGCCTAGGAACAAAATCGTAATTAGTTAAAAGTATAAGGGCAAAATAGTAATTTTACCAAAGATGTGTATTTGAATGAGTTGAATATGAATTGTATTAAATTGAGTTAAATTCATTCGTTTAGATCTGGATAGACACAATACGAAGTTAGATCGAGGAAAAGAGAAAGTATCGGATTAGTAGCTTTTGTGTTTACGAACACTTGTCGATGTAAGTTCATGTAACTAAATTGTATGTTTATATGTTTAAATTGAATATTATATTTGTGAATTGTATAATAGCCATTTATAAGTATTGATCACATATCCGAAGATATCTAACAAGTACTAAATCCCTTTTGAACCTAAGAAATTCGATGGATACAAATGACAATATCTTTAAGGGTTTCCAAATTGGTTGCGGTCCTGCATGTGTTACGGAAACACCACAGCTCGCAAGAGCGTCCCGTTATTGAGAGCTTATGAGAATCCCAATATATGGCTCTCTTGGGCTTCCTGTTATTTGGCTCTTACGAGCTTCCCGATAATTGGCTCTCATGAGCTTCCTGTTTACGGCTCTTATGAGCTTCCCATTACATGGCTCACATGAGCTTCCCCTTTCATGGCTTGAAAAAGCTTCTCGACTATATGCTCGTATGGGCTTACATGTATATAAATTGATAGATTACAAATTTGTACACTTTACGTGTACTATTCGTGTATCCAATGTTATTTAAATGGTTCAACGGGCAAAGTTCTGATCTGATACAATCTGAATTCGAGATGAATTATTACAGAAATATATTTGAAATACATGGATACGATTTGTACATGTTATATGGGCACATGACGTGGAAAGTATATGTATATGAAAATTTGATTATTGTTGAGCTCATACATGTTTCTTGATATTCATGTGAAATACATGACTAACATGGTTGATGAGGATATATGTTAGGGCTTTTAGCCAATTTGATTTGAATAGGCTTAGAATGCTTACCTTTAATGTGATTAAACGGTAAGTTAAATTCCATGTTATACGAACTTACTAAGCATTAAATGCTTACTCTATTTTATTTTCCCTGTTTTATAGTAACTTGGAAGCTCGTTAAGGTTGGAAGCTAGTCGGAGCCACATCACACTATCCATCGTTCCATTTCGGTATATATAGTAAATTAATTTGATTATAATGGCATGTATAGGCTAAATTGGCCACTGCTGACATATAAATATTTTGTTAATATTAGCCATTTGTTTGGCTTTTATATGGTATGTATATATATATGGCCTTGTTATGGTTGATATGTGTTGATAAGGTTAAATGATGGTAAAATTATAGGTTGATATGTTATGTTTAGGACACGATTATGGCTTGTTTTGATTGCTTTGTTGTGGCTTGTTGATGTGTTAATGTGTTAATATATATGGCCAATTTGATTTGAATAGGCTTAGAATGCTTACCTTTAATGTGATTAAATGGTAAGTTAAATTCCATGTTATACAAACTTACTAAGCATTAAATGCTTACTCTATTTTATTTTCCCTGTTTTATAGTAACTTGGAAGCTCGTTAAGGTTGGAATCTAGTCGGAGCCACATCACACTATCCATCGTCCCATTTCGGTATATATAGTAAATTATTTTGATTATAATGGCATGTATAGGCTAAATTGGCCTATGCTGACATATAAATATTTTGTTAATATTAGCCATATGTTTGGCTTTTATATGGTATGTATATATATATGGCCTTGTTATGGTTTATATGTGTTGATAAGGTTAAATGATGGTAAAATTATAGGTATGTGATGATATGTTATGTTTAGGACATGATTATGGCTTGTTTTGATTGCTTTGTTGTGGCTTGTTGATGTGTTAATGTGTTAATATAGGTGGAAGGAAAATTGGGTGAGTAATATAGCTAGAAAAATGGCCTATTTTGTCCACACGAGTAGAGACACCGGTGTGTGTCTCAACCGTGTGTGACGCACGGCTAGGAACATGACCGTGTGTCCCCTTTATTTTAAAAATTTGCACAAGTCAGTATAATCAAAATTGTTTATACGGCCTAGCACACGGGCTTTTGATTTGGCTGTTTGTCCCCTGCATCTCTTAAATTGCAAAATAGAATACTCAACTTGTTCACACGGCCTAACACACGAGCGTGTGGCTTGGCCATGTGACCCCTGTACTTTATTAATGCAAGTCTGTAACACCCCAAACCCGGCCCAGACATTATGGCCAAGTCTGGTGTGTCACATTGAAGTGTTTTTCGAAAAGCATGTTTTCATTGAAAACCCTTCTTGATGTTTAGAAACTTTTACCGTTTAAACTTGTTAACCTTTGTAGTGGCAGAAACATGTTATTTTAAAAACAGTTAAGTATCGAAAAATCAAACCTTCTTTGTTATGGCTTAAAGTGAATGGATACAATGCACCAGGTAGGATTCAAGAAAAGAGGAGGTGAGTCAATTAGACTGCTTAAGTACCTAGCTCTTCCATGATCCAATCCTAGACATGCACACATCCATTGCCACACTTTAAGCTTATTACTTGTCCACGAACAACGAATTAAGTTTAAGTCTATTTAAAATATTTATTTCCTTTAAAAACATTTACGTTGCGAAAGCTTTGCTCGGTTATCGTGATATTTTGAAAATAAGTAACTTTTATAAAACGCACCCTAGGGCTATCCAATTTTAAGGAATCAATTTAAGTGATGTGAATCTCAAGTTGAAAACGATTTAACTAATTTAAAAACCCAAAATAAAAATAATAGAGCGAACCTATTACAACTTTAACCAAAATAGAAATAATCAAAAATAAATGCGAAATTTAAAAGGAAGCTAATTGAAACTTATTTAAAAACCAAAAATTTAATCTTCGTGGCCACTCTGAATCCCGCCCAGCTCCAAGTCCACCAACTAGGGCTCACCTACAAGGATGGAAGAGAAAGGGGGTGAGTTTGGAAAACTCAGTATGTATGGAAAACCCATCCAAACCCCAAGTCAGCTCAAGCCTATTGGGCCTAAGCCCTATTCAGATAACAGCAGGTACTGGGCCAAAGCCCTTTTCAGAATACAGTAAACTGTGCCTTAGCCCCTTTTCAGATAACAGTATGGCCCGTAGGCCCATTCCAGAACAGAACAGACTTATTCGTGCATGCAAGCCCAACCTAGCCTATAACCAACCGCTACACTCCACCCGTACCAGCCCTACACTCATGTGGGGAATAGCTTAACCCACCCAGCCCTATACTCCACAGTTGCAGCATTGTTGCTCAGATATCAGTAAGTTGAGGCAAAGCCTCCAGTACGTGGACAAGCCACTTTCAGTACTTCCTCCATCAACAACCGAGTCCCATGCATCAGATGATAATAACATGGCATGCCGTAAATAGTAACAATCAAACATGCATTCAGGTCAACCTTAACCCTAGGGGTATATCAGTAATTTTACTCCTAGGGGTAAATCTGTAAAATTTCCACCTATAAAGGTATTTCAGTAATTTTATCAGTTTTAAGGGTTCTCATGAATGTTACGGTCCTTACTAGCCCATTTTTCATCGCAATAATTTATTTATCTCAATTTCACAATTTTAGCCATTGGGCCCTAAAACCCCTAATGGGCCCTACAGTGTCCACTAGCAATTTAAGCACATTTAACTCAAGTTTTATGACCAGTTTACCGGTTTAAGCAGTTTCGATTCTACAGTCTAACAGAACATACTTTTGCTTCTTTTTATATTATATATTTTTATTATTTATTAACCCGTATGAGCCCGTAAGCCCATTCAGCCTAGTTTTAGCCTATCGAGGCCCAATTATCGAAGTGCACGAAATTTCAAAAACGACTAACTTACCACTTTGCGATTTCAGATCTAATGATTTCTAAACATCTTGTGAGCACTCGCACACTCACAAGCCCACGAAATGCCGGAATTTTGGCATTTCGGCTTTTGCCGAATTGAACTATGAGAGGGTGTTTGATACACACCTGATTTAGAATGGTACGTTGGCGAGATCCACTCACACGAACTGCCTACAATTGGATTACTACCACGTCAATCTAAATATCGAAAACAAACTATGTTTTTAACCTCTTACCGTATTCGACCAACACAGCCTTAGATCCCAGAGTTCTTTACCTTTTGCCGAAATATGGGTTAGTTTTGAAGAGCCAACCAAATTAGTCTTCAAGCCCTTTTTTGTATGTCCCCTTGCTCATGCTAACGCTTACACAACCAAACAGAAAGAGGCACAAAACCCTTAGTCCAAAATGCTAGCCACCCATAAGGGTTTCGACTTTTCTTAACTCCCGAAATAAAGAAATAGTTTCGAAAACTTACCACCGGTTCCTTCAGCCAACGATTCCACTTTAGTTCTTATTCGATTCTGATGTAGATCTAACCTTCAAACCCTAGCAGAAGTCAGTCCTTTTCTGGTCTAAAGATTCGACTATGCCCCTAAACTATGGGGTTTTCGGCTTTTTGAAACAGTGAAGAAGATGAGATATGAGAGTTTTGTAGTGGCTTTGTCGACAGAAATTTAGGGTTTAGAAGAAGAAAGAATGGGCCACAAGATTGAGAAGAATCAGAGGGTTTGGTTAGGAGAAATCGGCACAGAAGAAATATAGGCTTTCGGGATTTCGGCTTTTGTGTATAAAGCTTAGGAACAAATGTTTAGAAAGTGGAGATGAGTAAAATAGTAGAAGGATTCGGCTATGGAGGAAAAGAAGAAGAGAAAGTAGATGAAGAGAAAAGAAAAGAAAAGAAAAGAAAGAAAAGAAGAAGAAGAAAGGAAGTAAATGAAGAGAGGAGAAAAGAAAAGAAAATAAAATAAGAAAAAACTGAATCCTAAAGGCCAAAATATACGGCACTTATTAGCTATGGCCGAGTGAGTGTATTTTGGCATAGGAATTCTTCCTAAATTCCAATTCCCCGAATTGCTCCTTGATTTTTGGCCACATTCAATGTTTGAATTCCATTCAAACTCTTGACCGATCAGCCCACCGTTTGCACCGCCTCAGGATGCCAAGAGTCCTGATCAGACCCCAACTCCTTCCCCACGCATGCAGCAAAAATCCCAACCTTGCGTGCATGTCCAGACCTCCGTCTGCCTTGCGCCCTTGCGCCTTCGCCCAAGCTGCTGGCCACTGTACCACATTTTCTCCTTTACTAATATATGGTTACAATTAATTATAAACCTTACCTGCTGAAGCTTTGGTCCGCTTAAAAATAAAAGGGGAATTTCGCCTTCCACGCAACTCGAACCTGTGCCCTTGTGGAACTCCTAGCACACTACTACCACTGCGCCACAAATGTTCTTGTAGCATAACTTGGTCGCAACTATTCTTAAACCTTACTTTAGTGTGACCTGGCTTCTAAAATAAAAACAAGCCTTTGCGTGCGCCAACCCTCGAACCTAGGCACTATACCACACTCCCAGCGCCTCTACCACTGGACCGAGCTTCCCTTTGTGTTACCTTTTAACACACCCCAACTACATATAAGGCTTCCCTGCATCGTTCCCTGATATAAAGAAAAATAAAACACTTTTGCACATGCTGGGAGTCGAACCCCAGCTCTCTTTCCCACTACCTAGCATGCTAACCACTGGGCCAGGTACGCTTCTTCGTGCCAATCTTGCCCAATTTATTTTATAAGCCTTATGCCCAGATTCCCTCTATGAGGCAAAAATTAAAACAATTTTTTTCCTAAAGTTTACCCCAAAACAACAATACTTTTATAAATATATATGTATTTTTTTCTTTCCTATCTAATAATAATAATTATAATAATAATAATTTTATAAATATATCTAATAATAAAAATTTCAAATATCAATAATACAGTAAATAATAATAATTTTCATAAAAATTTTTCAAACATACATACTGTAATGCCCCCACGCCCAAAACCGTCACCGGAGTCGAGCTTGAGGGGTTACCGAACATAATTTATCAAATTAAGAACTTCAAATCATTTGTTTCTACATTCACAGCTTTCTAACTACCCGCGTCACAGTTACAAGAAAAATCATATCTCGAGCTACGAAACTCGAAATCAAGATCCGTAAATTTTCCATGAATCTAGACTCATATATCTATTTACTAATTTTTTTATAGAATTTTTTATTGGGCCAAAATATAAAGATTTTGCAATTTAGTCCATAATCTTTTCTTTTCCTCGATCACGACTTGAATCTCGTTTCTCTTTATCTATGATGCCAAATTAATCTTATTTAATACATACATTCATCAAAACAGCATTTAATACGAACTTTGGAAAAATTACACTTTTGCCCCTAAACTTTTGCATAATTACACTTTTGCCCCTAGGCTCGGGAATTAAACTTTATTCCTTATTCTTATGTTTTATAACATGCTGATCACTTTTCCCTTCTATGGAAACATCAAATTCTCTCTCTAACATATACTTGTGACTATTAGGTATTTTTGCCGATTAAGCCCTTTTACTCGTTTTCACTAAAAACCGAGTAGCACAAGTTGTCTAACATAATTTAAAACCTCATATTCTATCATAAAACATCAAAATACACAAATTTCACCTATGGGTATTTTTCCAAATATAAACCCTAAGTTGAATTATTGCTAGCATAAGCTTAATCGAGCTTCCGGGATTCCAAAAACGTAAAGAACGTTAAAAACGGGGCTTGGAATCACTTACTATGGAGCTTGGAAGCTTGAAACAAACCCTAGCTATGGAGAACCCTTGAAATTTAGGCCTAATGAAGAAGATGGACAAAAATTGGCTTTTAATTTTGTTTTTAATTCATTTTAATAACTAAATGACCAAAATACCCTTACTACTAAACTTTCCAAAAATTCCTTCCATGTCCTAATTTTGTCCATGAACTTAAAATTGGTCAAATTGCTATTTAAGACCTCCTCATTAATATTCCAAAACAATTTCATACTAAAAGCTTCTAGAATGCAAGTTTTGCAACTTATTCGATTTAGTCCCTACTTTCAGTTTAAGCACTTTAGGCATAGAATTTCATCACGAAATTTTCACACAATCATGCAATCATATCATAATCATCAAAATAATTATAAAATAATTATTTCTATCTTGGATTTGTGGTCACAAAACCACATTCTGATTAAGCCCTAATTCAGGATATTACACATACAGTAATATTTTTCTAATAATAATAATTTTATCTCATAATACTAATTAAAATTTCATAAAAATTTAAAATGTCCGTAATAATAAATACAGTAAAAATTTTCTAGTAGTAATTTAATTCAAAATTTTTTTCTTAAACGATAATATTTAAAACTTCTTAATTATTCAGGTTTTCTTCTATCCGAATCCCAGACTCAAAGCCCACTCTTCTAGGCCCCAAATTCAGGGTGTTACAAAGTCAGTATGCTCACTCGGCCTAGCACATGAACATGTGACTTCGCCGTGTGACCCAAGTTAGAGTGCTCCAAAGTTTGGACATGTGCTGGGACACAACTGTGTGTCCTATTACGGATGCCCACACGGCCTAAAACACAGGTGTCCCTTCATCGTGTGAGACACATGGCCTGGCCACACGGGGGTGTGTCCCTTGTACCTTCGAAAAATTTTAATGTTTTCTGAAAAAATTTTGAGTACCCGGTTTAGTCCTGACTTATTTCTAACATCTATTTTGAGCTTCGAGGGCTCACATAAGGGACAATATGATTAATTTGGATTAAGTTATGATATGAATGCTAGATGATATGAAATATCTACTATTTGTTATGTAAATTTTGGTAGTGCTTTGTAACCCTGTATCGGTGACGGATTCAGGTTAGGGGTGCTACACTAACAACGAGTTATCCCACGCTAAGTCGAATTACAGGCAATACGTGTAAGCTATGAACTGCGAACTGTTAGATGATACCTGTGCATGCAAGCATTAGCAAAAATACACTGAAAACATGTCAAGTCTTTTTGTTATGAAAATTAGATGAAAATAGACTGAGTTAGTAATATTTTCATGGGATTACTTGTTGATTGGATTGATTAACCAGCTTATACATGTGTACAAGTTATGTTTTTCAAGTTTCAAGATAGGTTAGTTGGATTAGTTGTGTTTGGTAAGATGATTGTCTATAAAAATCATGTAATGCTTTGTTGAAATTAATGAAAATTTGTTTTTTTTCATTCATTGCTAGCATGTTTGTGAGCACGCTTGTAGGTTCTTTGTTCTTCCTTAGACAAAAAATGCCAACAATTGATATCCAAAGCCATTGAGCTTTAACGGCCATTTTTTTTGTGTGTTTTTGCAAAAAATGTCTTCAGTAAGTTTTTCACCTCTGCCACCACCTGTGTTATATGGTGAAAACTACCATATTTGGGTAGTAAAGATGAAGACCTACCATTAGGCTTTTGACTTGTGGGAGGTAGTGGTTGATGATATTGAGCCACCACCATTGAGGGCGAATCCTACCATAGCACAAATCAGGCAACATAGTGATAAGCGTGCTAAGAAGTACAAGGCCTGTGAGACATGTGATTTTCACTAGGATTATGGCCTATGAGACTCCCAAAGAAGCTTGGGATAAGCTAAAAGAGGAGTTTCAAGGTTTGGATAATTTATCTCATTAATTAGGCAGCTCATTAATCTCAAGAGAGATTTTGGGAACTTGAAGATGAAGGAGGCTGAAATAGTGAAGCAATATGTAGACATGATAATGGTAGTGGTCAACAGCATTAGACTACTAAAGGACCAGTTCGGTGATAGTAGGGTGGTTGAGAAAGTCATAACCACACTTCTAAAGAGGTACAAGTAAAAAATTTCCTTTCTTGAAGACTTGAGGAACATATCAACAATATCTCTACCTAAGTTGATCAATGCTTTGTATGATCAAGAACAAAGAAGAGCAAGCAGAGAAAAGGGGCACACTGAGGAAGCCTTTCAGGCAAGAAACAGAGAAGGCTCAAGCTCATCAAGCTATTAAAAAAAAAAAGAAGGATTGGACAGAGAAGAAAGAGAAGATTTGGATAGACAGTGGAAAGGAAAAAAATCCACCATGCTCTCATTGCAAGAAGACCAATCACTTAGAGAGGTATTGCTGGTTTGTAACAGCCCGATTTTGGACTGAGTCGAAACAATTGTTTTGGAACCACCATTCCGAGACCGGAGAATTTATTTTTAATGTTATTTTATGTGTTATAGCATGATTATATGAGTGAATGAAAATTTTGGTGAACTAAATTTAGCGATTGCTTGCTTAATTTTTAAAAAAGACCAAATCGCATAAAGTGCGAAAGTTTCATTCTACTAGCTAAATGTGTCAAATAGCTATAGAACATTAAATTAGGGGTATTTATTGAGTAAATAGACCATAAATATGTTAGTGGCTGATCAAGGAGACAAAAATATTGCAGGGTCAAAGTTAGGTGAAATGTTGGTGACTAATTTGACTAGTAATATAATAAAATAAAGAAAAAAATGTATCATCTTTCATCTTCCTTCTTTCCCATTGAAAATACCAGAAAAAAAGGGGTTTTGAAAGCTCAAAAATATCAACAAATTATATCCCTTACAAGTAAGTGATTTTGATGGCCTTTCTTGATAATTTTTATACTTTTGGGACTCTTATAGCATAATCTAGCTAATGAGGGGACTATTTTGCAAAATGGTTGAAAGTGTAGGGTTTTTCCATGAGATTATTCATGTTTTTTCTAAATTTTTAAGGAAGAAAATGAATCTTGGTTGTTAAATAAACAACTTTTGTGAAAGGATTTTCATGAAAACACCTAATATGGACCATTTTGTAAAGTTTGTTAAATGGATGGGAATTGTGTGAAATAATTGGAATTGTGAGTTGCTACAAGAGTAATAAAGGTTGGGCTAGGCTTGGTTAATGATGAAATTTGATAAAAAAATGTTTTACGAGCCTAGGGGCAAAAATCATAATTTTTGTGAAAGTCTAGGGGCAAATTGGTCATTTTTCCAAAGTATGAATTGTGGAACGCTTAATTTAATGTGATGATTAAATGAGTAAAATTTATTATTTTAGATCAAGAAAATCGAGGTTTAGGGTTAAATCAAGAAAGTACGTGGTTTAGGACAAAAAGGGAATAATTAGTCGTTTTTGCATTCGAGGTAAGTCCGTGTGACTAAATAAGCATATTATCCATGTTATTGTTAATATACTTGAAATCTATCTTGCTATGATTGTATTGAATTATATGTTGATGATATTGAGTATGAGAAAGTGATGCCAAATGTTAATAACATTTATGTGATGATTAAATACATTGGAAATTTGATTGAATATGATATTCCATTGAAATGAGTAAGATGTACGTAAATATTACAAATTTATCATTATTATGCATTTAATGATTGATTTTGCATAAAATGTTTGAATGTGGCTATGAGTAATGTATGATGAGATTAATATGGGAAACTCCCAGTTGAACCGTAGGAATAGATCGGATATTCATGCCATGATGCTAGGGAGATATGAGAGCTAGTGTAAGACCATGTTGGGGACATGGCATCGGTCTCGATATATGAGAGCTAGTGTAAGACCATGTCTAGGACATGGCATCGGCCTCGAGATATGAGAGTTAGTGTAAGACCTTGTCTGGGATATGGCATCAACCTTGAAATATGAGAGCTAGTGTAAGACTATGTTTGGGACATGGCATCGGCCTCGAGATATGAGAGCTAGTGTAAGACCATGTCTGGGTCATGGCATCGGCCTCGAGATATGAGAGCCAGTGTAAGACCATGTCTAGGACATGGCATTGGCTTGATATATGTCAGTGTAAGACTATGTTTGGGAGATGGCATCGGCACCGATAGATGAGAGCTAGTGTAAGACCATGTCTGGGACATGGCATCGACCTCAATATACGAGAGTCAATGTAAGACCATGTTTGGGACACGGCATTGACTTTGATGTGTGAGCCAATGTAAGACTATGTTCGGGACATGGCGTCGGCACCTTACCCTATGCTTGAGGCTTATTGAATATCCCATAGTATTCCAAATGGTTCAACGGGAAATTTACAGTTTATGTTGGAATAAGAGAGGTTATGACCATGATGTGAGTGATACAAGTACTTACATGAAATTCATGAAATGCATGCTCAATGTATGTTGTACGGCTAGTAAGGAGTGAATATGAGTAAGATATGTTTGTGATCATGTTGGAAGGGTACAAGTATGTACTAAAAATTCATGAGTGATGAGCTCGATGTATATTGGAATTTTAGTAAGAATGTAAATGAGTAAGTCATACCTATGAGAATGACTTTCTGACGACCTTGTAAATATTAGGTTGATACCTATGGTGTATAATTATATGGTAAATTTGATGGATGATTATGTATGAGGCTTTTAGGTTGAATTAAATTAGGACATGATATGTCTATCCCTTCAACTTGTGGCCTAATGAATATGAAAAGAGAAATTGATTGGCAAGAAAGCCTATTTAAAGATAATTATGAAAGGGTAAAATTAGCATTGAAATAGTTTTGGACAGCAGCAACAGTTCGAATTTGAAAATCCACCAAAAATTTTGGAAATCAAATTAGATGCTGAATAAAATATGAAATTAAAGCTTCTTGAGTCTAGTTTCATATATGAGAATCTTTGTAAGCAAAAGAAGTTTATATTATGAGATATTTGAATTGATGTGAGATAGAGTCAGAATGATTATAAAGTCAGAATGATTTCGAAATCCCCTATTCCAATTTGAGAAAATCATTAAAAATCGTACAAAAATAATTATGGGTTATAATTTATATGCTTAGAATACTTAATGAGTCTATTGTCAAAAAAAATAAAAGGGAACTTTATCTGAATCCGGTACAAGGAGATAATTAATTTTTAGTGAACAGGGGTCGGAATTGTTAGATAGCAAAATAGGGCTAATTTTAAAGAATAAACTGTACTTATTGGCTAGACCAAAAATTCTGAAAATTTTATGGTAAAAAGATATGAGTCTAGTTTCAGGAAAAATTAGCAGAACTTAATTTGGATTCTGTAGCTCCAGATATAAATAATTTAGTGACTGCAACTCGAGAAAATAATTTGACTTGAACATAAGCAAAAATGCAAATATTGTGGTATTACCTTGAGAAGCAAGTTGATAAATTGCTTATTAATTTCATACGGTCTTACTAAGCTATAAAGCTTACTCCCTTCCTTTCCTTTTCTTTAGTGTTGACAAGTTAGCTCGGGGTTGGAGGTCGTCGGAGGTAGCACCACACTATCAAACCATCACCTTTGGAATATTGATATATATATGCTAAGCGCCTTCAAGTGAGTGGCATGTATAGGGACTTGGTTTTTTTTTTATGACATGTGTTAACATCACTAGTCAAATGTATTGGCCTATATTGAGTTATTTATATATAGCCATGAAAAGTGGCTCATTTTGATTGTGGTTTGTGAACGTATCTATGTATGCTATGTTCTAATGCTTGTGACGTGATTATGTTTGTTGGCCATATATGGTTGGTGTTATGAAATATGTGAATGATGAATGTTTTATGACCAATCTAAATGGTCATGGCCATGAATTAAAAGTGTAATATGGAAATAAAGATGTGAAGGATTAAGGGTAACTTAAAGACTTGGAAAATAGCCTAAGTGTTGGCCACATGGGCTGAGACATGGCCGTGTGTCTCAACCATGTGGGGGACACGACCTTAGCACACAGGCGTGTGGCTTAGCCGAGTGGTCCAAATTATTCACTGACGTCATAGTCAGAGAGTTACATGGCCTGAGGATACAGGCGTGTCCCTATGTCCGCACGGGCGTGTGACCTTGTGTCATGGAAAAATTTTCTAAGTTTTCCAAAAACTTTCTAAGGTTCTCGGTTTAGTCTCTAACTACTTTCAATGCATGTTTAGGGCTTCGTAAGCCCGTGTATGGGACATTATGCATGTGTATGAAAAGTTTTGATACGAATAAAATTTTATAGCTCGATTTTTGCATGTTTGTGAACAATTAAGTTCGGTAATGCCTCGTACCCTGTTCCGGCATCAGACACAGGTAAGGGGTGTTACATTGTTCAAGCCAGATATTTAGTGTAGAAGCTGTAAACAATTTGGTCATATGGAGAAAGTAAACAAAACCAAAGGATAGTAATAGTAGCAGCAGAACCATACTCAAGCTTAGGTTTCTGATGAAAACCAAGCTCACGAGGAGCATCTGTTCACTACCTCTTGTTTTGCTTCAAGTAGAAAAGTCAACAAGAATTGGTTGATTAACAGTGTTGCACAAACCATATGACTTCAAATGAAAGGATATTCAAGCTGATTGAAAAAAATTGCATTTCAAAAGTCAAAATTGGAAATGGTTAACTTATTAAGGCTAAGGTAAAATGTGATGTGCTAATCAGCACTCCAACATGTGCTAAAGTAATCCCAGATGTTTTTAAGTGCTGGAGTTAGACCATAATCTTCTTAGCATTGGTAAATTGCTTGAGAAGAAATACACTGTTGTTTTTAAAGTTAAATGTTGCACTATATTTGATTAACTGGGTTAGGAAGTTGTGACAATCTCAATGAATAATAGAAGCTTTATGCTGGATTGTAGCCTCAAAAGCCTATACTAGTTTAGTGGATGAATCACATAGTTGGCACAAAAGACAGGGACATGTGAATTATAAATCCCTTAGTCAAGTGTACAAGTTAAATTTGGTTGAGAAGATGACTAAATTTAAAGATGAAGCTAAAGATGAAGGCTTTGATGACCTTCCTTTTAAAGGCACAATGCTTATTGTTGAAGCTTATCATAGATGTGACTTAACAGTGTTAGAGTCTGAAAATTTTGAAAAAGCTGCACAAGAAACAAAATTGGTGTTTACGACATAGAAGCTAAGGAGGAGTGTTAGAACATAGCCATCCATGTAGTAGCTCTCTCACTTGACGAGATGTAAAAGTACAATCCAAAATGGCAGATAGTCCAAGTGCAAGCCAAGTGGCGAACAATCCAAGTACAAGCCAAGTGGCAGACAGTCCAAGTACAAGCCAAAGGGAGGATAGTCCAAGTGCAAGCTAAAATGGTGAACACTCAAATAGTGAGCTATCCTACGATAAGTCAAACTACAAGTAATACGTGCGAGCTATGATCTACAAACTGTGAGATGATGCCTTAGTGCATGCGAGCAGTAGCAAAATACATGGAAAACATGTCAAGTCCTCTTTTCTATGAAACTTAGTTGACAATAGACTGGGTTAGTAATGTTTTCATGGGGTTAGGTGTTGATTGGATTGATTAATCAGCTTATACATATGTACAAGTTATGTTTGTCATGTTTCAAGATAGGTTAGTTGGATTAGTTGAGTGTGGTAAGATGATTATCTATAAAAATCGTGTAATGCTTTGTTGAAAGTAATGAAAATATGTTTTTTTTTTTCACTCCTGGCTAGCATATTTGTGAGCAAGCTTTTAAGTTCTCTGTTCTTCTTTAGACAGAAAATGCCAACACAAATAAACACAAAAACAAGTTATCACAAAAATTTAAAAATTATTTTTTCATATTAATATAGAGAATAAAAAGTTCCATTTCATGATTAATCTAGAAAATGAAGTTTGAACAGGTAATGCCCAAGCTCGACCTGAATCACCAGGTCCGAATCTTGGATATTACATCATACTTAACAAAGTTTCAAAACATACAACACATACTTCTGATTTTAAAGCATATTTATTATGTAAAAGGTCTCATTATTAAAGAAAAGTATTTAAAAGTAAAAATAAAATTTTACGTCAGGCTTATCATAATTTAATTACAACATAAAAGTTTACTAAAGATTGACTCCAAAAGGCGTAATTCTACTATACACCACTTTTCCAGGTTGACCACTATATGCATAATAACTTAGTTCGCCCTTCTTTGGCATATTCCTGGTGTCGTCCATCCTAGAGTAATCATTCACAACAATACTTGGAACATAATCATAACATTTGTAAGTTATACAAATTTAGTGAGTTTAAGTACAAAATACCTTTAAACTTTTCTTGCTAAATTCTACATTTTGACTTTTTGGATTACCATTTCTATCTTTGGTAGATACCTTCACAGCTTTAAATCTATATATATATACTTTATACATACTTACATTGTAACAGCCCTAACCCCTCTCCATCGTCGAAATAGGATTTATACATGCTTACATTGTAACAGCCCTAACCCCTCTCCATCGTCGAAATAGGATCACGAGCATTACTAAACAATCATAACATTTAATTACATCATAACTAAAGCTACAAGTTGACTATTTACATCACATCATACAGGGAACAATACATGCTAATTTAATATTTCCATAATAATGTCTCATACAATCGAATAATGAGTCATGATATGTAATTCTAAAACTTGGTATCCCACTGTCTACACTCTTATCACTATTTATCCCCCTCTTGAAAGCGAGAAGTTGGATACATAACAATACTATTCCAAATCAGAGTAAAAAGACTCTTATAGTCCTTAATACAAGTTTACGGAGCCCTAAAAATAGCTTATTAAAAAATAGGGACTAATATGAAACAATTCTAAAAGTTTAGGGAAAATCTCAAAAATACCTAGAAACAGGGGTCACACAATCATATGGCCAGGCCGTGTGGAACGCCCTAGACCGTGTGACTTTTGAAGTTGGGACACATGGCCGTGTCCCAGCTCGTGTCTCTGCCCGTGTAACTCATTTACTTGGGACACACGGGCGTGTCCCAACCCATGTCTCTCTGCCTGTGTAACTCACTAACTTGGGTAACACGGTCGTGTGTCAGCAAATGTGGGAACTACACTTATACTATTTTACAACAGGTTTAGGACACATGCCCATGTGTGTGCCCATGTGTGTCACATGGCCGTGTGACAGACTGTGTCCCAAGCCATGTGTACCTAAATGTACCTTAAAACTCAAGTTTACCAAATTGTGTTTACTTGGACATTAAGCAACCAATTCACCAATCATTTAACCTATTCAAAACACAATTAAACATGCTTAAAACAAACCAAAAAAACTATCATAAGTGCCTAAACAATGTACCCTCATTAGTACCATATTTTATATCTTTAAAGAATTTGACGAAACATCAACCATTCATAACTTTCATTCATACCAAATTTGTCAAAATTAAACTAACATTTAGCTACTTATGCTAGCAAGCATTAAGCTAAACACATACCAAAACATTAAACTAAGCTACCATACCAAACATAGTCTCAACCACAACCATATATACAAATAACCATTATTTCACTAGAAAACCAAAATATCATCACATTATAAACAATATCAGTCAAATGACCTCATAGCTACATGCCATTACAAAATAGAACATCACCACACTTGAGTTTGGGATTCGTTGTTCAGAGTTGGGTCTATGATATGCTGAAAACATCTAACTTGTGCACGGAAAACAAAACCGTACGTTGAGTATAACTCAGTGGTATTTCTATAATTCGAACAATTTAAACTTGATATGAGTAATTAAAATGTAAGAATGCACAAGTAATGTCATGAACATATGTTTCAGTTCAATAATATAAACTTTCCTCAATCCTTATTCACATCCACTAAATTTTACATGCTCTTGTACATGACAATGGCATTTCATATAGCATTTGATAATTTCAACTCATGTAGTGGCATGATTCATCCCCTTGATCAATATATGACTTCATTTCAATATTCATATCTCATTTCATCATTTCATATTTCATTTCCCATCTCATATCCATTTCTCATCTTTTTCATCTCAATATCACATATAAGTTTTATAATTTAATTTCCCCTATTAACATGACTCGGACTCGGACGGATACACAGATCCAACCAACACACCATTTTAGCACCTAGTGCCTCATTAGACAAATTTGAAATAATAACTACGCCCAACGCTAAATAAGTTGACACTCAATGTCTCATCAGTTAAATCGAAGCAAATTGGCACCCAATGCCTCATCGACTCAAGGTCGAAGAAATCCCTAAACTTTTCCTATCCTATGGCATACCATTTATATCCGACTTAGCCCAAAGCAATTAATAGGGTTCCATTTCACTTTCCAATACATCCAATGTCCAAATCTCATATATGTACATTGTCACATATAGACATATATTCAATACAATATTCATATAAGCAACATATGTCATGATATACAAGCTTTGTCCATTCAAATCAACTATGGATTCAATTCAGCTCAAGTACAAGAGTTCTCACCTCAATACTTATCATACACAACAATTCAATATGCAACAATTTATAACTTAGTTCGGATCATAGAAACACAAACAGTTTATTCCAAGCTACTCAACGTCGACCTTGTCTTTCTTTTTCTTACCTGAGGATTCTGGGACAACATTTGCTACAGAATAAAATAATTTAGTCCCTGTTACTCAAAATTAATAATTAATTCCACAATTTAGTCCTTTTTCCACTTTTAACTTAAAAATTTATCAATTTAACCCCTAGTACTTAAACTATTCAACAATGACAACATCTAAAATCTTAAACAATACTAAAAATTATAACATGGGTCGAGTAGCTCTAGGTACTGGGATTCCAAAAATGTAAAAATTAGAAGAAAATGGACTAAATTGACTAACCAATTGAACTTGGAAAGTTAGAAAACCCTAGGTGTTGTTGGCCTCTCCTTCTGTTCTTTCTTTCTTTTCTTTCTTTTTAATTTGCATGCATTGTTTCATCTCTTTCCACTTTCTTTATTGTTTCTTTTTATTATGTTTCTTTCTTATTATTATATGTATACATTAAAGTTACTTAAAACAATATATATTTAATAACATAACATTAATTGTCTTTAACCCATGTCCATCCGCTTTAAAAGAACAAAGATATAATTGCTACTTTAGTCCTTTTAATTTATTTTAATCTATAATTATTTCAATCTATAATTCAACTTTTAACACCTACGTGATTTAATCCCTGTACCTAAACAACTCCTAATTTCACGAAAATTACTTAACCAAAAACTAATTCACTACAAAAATAACCTCGTAAATATTTAATAAAAATATTTACGGGTTCGTTTTACTGGAATGGAGTCTCGAATCTCACTTTCTGTCACCCCTAACAATCGGGTCGTTACATACATGCCATTTACCGTTCTTTACTTATTATCTTTCACTTAACTCTTTGGCTATCTCCAGATCTTACGAGACAGTACAATCTCTTCTATTATCATCAAACAACCTTTCAACATTTATTCCAGAACAGTTGTTCACCGATACTATTCTCTTTGCGAATACTACTTACATATCTTTCATTTGGCGGATACCCTTACTAAGTATGATAATCATATCATATCTTGTCTCAGATCAATGCATATTCATACCAATAAGAATTATTCTAGAAGAATTCCAACACATCCTTGTTACATAATACAAAAATAAACCAAGATGACAAACAACTCAGATTTCATAATATTTCAAAACGAGCCATGGTACCATTCAAATATGACAAATTCCAGATACTCAGGTTTCAGCACTACGTAATGTAAACTAGCTTAGATTAAAAAATGCTTATATCTTTCATGACTACGAATACACCCATATTCTTAGACTAACAGATTTATACTCTCTTTGAACACACAGATACACATTTCTTTTCAAGATACTTCCCTTAAGACTTATTTGATTACATCATGAAACTAACTCAATCAGATTAACTTCAGATGTATCATACCCTTACCATATACTCATCTATCAAAGATTTCTCATAACTTATCCAGAACTTACCACAAGGGTGAATAACCACATTCTATCACACAAATATCATTGAATACTCCAATATAATGATACAGAACTTGCCACAAAGGCTTAGAAGATCACTCCACACAAGCAAACATATAGAATCACGTGTTTACTGTCCCGTCGGACTTTCACAGAAGCTGCCATGAGTTTCTCCCTTGTGGACTTATACTTAACTTCATATCGTGATCTGTCAGTTCGATCTACAAATTACTGAAGGCATCACCATGAATATTTATACAACCATATATTGCCATGGGTCTCAACCACATGGATTTTACCCATTCTCATGTTGTGATCTATCAGTCCAGTCTTCATCTTACTGGAAGCTACACTATAAGTGTTTTCATATCATACATTGTCATGGGTCTCAACCACATGGTCTTAAACTTATTTTCATATCATGATCTGCTAGTCTGGTTAGCAATATATTTGACCTACTAGAGGCATCACAAGGGATGTTTTATCTAAAACTTACTTACCCAGATTTGTTCACACATAGTTGATCGATTTGTACATTCATTATATCAAATATTACCTGTATACATACAAGTCACTTTTTATTCATATAGTACTTCATACATAACTTCATTATACACATATAACATCTTTACTATATATACTTCACAAACTTACCCATTACCTAAGGTTTTATCATTAAATATGTGTATTTACTTGAACAATTAACATGCATTAGTCAAAATAGAGACTCA
Source organism: Gossypium arboreum (assembly GCF_025698485.1). Classification (NCBI taxonomy): domain Eukaryota; kingdom Viridiplantae; phylum Streptophyta; class Magnoliopsida; order Malvales; family Malvaceae; genus Gossypium; species Gossypium arboreum. Next base: position 64,777,572 of record NC_069079.1, on the reverse strand, counting down.
CCTAATACTCACCTAAACTGTAGCTCGAAGCTCTAGACTCAGACATTCATCTCAACCCAGCAGCAACCACTGCTTAAAGAACACAAATTCACCATTGAAAACCCATTTTCATACAATTTGCTAACATCTCAATCATAGATAACCTCCATGCAAGACCTTGTATTCATACTTACTGTTCCTATAACTCTTAACATATTTACTTCTTCAAAAACCTAACATGCATAACTATAATACTTACCAGGAGGTAGAACAACCACTGATTAAATCAAGAACCTTAGTTTCCAACTTACTGGGAAAAAGATATGTAATTAATGCAAAGTAACATTATTCAAAATAATAACTAATTAACATAATTAACTCTAATATTAATTAAGTGATAATTAATATGCTTAGAATTTCAATTTTTATCATTATATATAATCGGGTCAATTTGATGAAAGTATAAAAACTAGAAACTAAAAATATCATTATACCAACTAAAAACAAGGCCACTTAGCAATCTAGTGACAAAAAAAACAATTTTGAAAACTTTAGTGACTAAATTGTAACTTTTTAGTTAAGTAACTAAAACTAAAACTTACACATAGTTTAGTGACTAATGGTGTAGTTTATCAATTTCTTTTAAAATAAAATTAACACAACTTTTATTTACATCAATATTTTTTAATCTAATAATAGTAAATTATAATTATCGCATTCCTTCTTCCCTATATTTTATACTTAATGTTCTATTCAAATAAAAATTTATCCTAAAATTAGCATAATTTTTAATTAATAAATTTAATTTAAATTCTAATTATTTTTAAATGTGTAGTTATCACAACTTCTATTAAATTATAATTATTTTTAAATGTATAATTATCACAACTTTTATTTTATTTCAACTTTTAACTAATAATTATAAATTAGATATTATAATTATTTTTAAATGTGAATTTAATAATACCATGAAAAATAAATGGTATTCTCATTAGTTTAAAAGTTTTTTTCAAACTCGTACTTTTATGTCATGTAACGACTCGGTTTTGAGTGGTGTCAGAAAAGACTATTTTGGGACATCTTTTCCGTAAATCAAACCTGTAAATATTATTATTAAATATTTACAGAGTTATTGTATTTTTGAATTGAATTTTGGATGAGAAATTTAGTCAAAATTATATTTAATTAGGGCTTAAAGACTAAATTGTAAAAGTTTACAACTATAAACTTATAATTGACCAAAGGCTTAAGGATTTATATAGCAATTAAACCAAGATCTAAAATGGAAAATTTACCATTTTAGAATTAGTGGATGGTTGGATGCTAACTTGTTAAAATAGTATTAAAATTAAAATTATATTAAATTATAAATTATAAAAGTAAACTAATATATATGAAAGCATAGAAAGAAAGAGAAATCGTTTCTCTTCTTTTCTTCAAAGGATCGAAATCTCTATTTTTGAGGAGGAAGGAATCAGTTTAGGGCTCCAAACTTTAGTCCCTCAGTTGGTGAGTTAATTTAGTCCTTTTCTTGTAATTGATATGTTTTTGAGGTCTTAAGAGCTTGATTTAGCTAGCCTGTGTACCAATTTGTAAAATTTTTAAAGTTTTAAAATATTTCCATTGATGATTTCTTGAATTTTTAGGTATTAAATTGATAGATTTTAAGCTTATAAGTGAAAAAGAACTAATTTGTAATGTTAAATTGCTAGGTTTTTAACATAGGGACTAAGGTGTATAAATTTTGAAATTGGTGTAAATTTTCTGTAATTATTGATAATATAAAGTTATATAAGGGTGTATTTGAGATCAATTTCGAAATTGAAGCTCCAATTCAAAAGTTATAACAACTTTGATTTTAGGGACTAAATTGAGTAAAATGTTATTTTTTTATAAAATGAAAATTGATTGTGAATTTGGTTGAATATTGATGGTATTATATATTTATGTTAATTCTTAGCCAACGCTAGCCCATATTCCTCGAGAGGAAAAGAAAAAGCTAAAGTCCTCGACGAATAGCTTGGAATTTCTGATTTGTATTTCTATAATTCAAACCACTTCAATTGTTGTATATCTATTCTATTTTACATGGTAAGTTTATGAGGTGGGCTAAATTGATAAATTGAGTTGACTTGATACGATTTTGATTGATAACTGAGAGGGAGGACTAAATTGAATAAAATTGAAAATATTTTAAATTGATTTAAATATAAAATTGACTTTGTATTCAAATGAATCATGCTATGATACTTATGAATTGATAATTTGGTTGATGAACTGAAAATGATAAATTGTGAAATTTGAACTATATTATGAATTGGACAAATGAATACCTACTAATTGATTAGACAAATTTAGATATACTTGGCATGTCATAGGATAGATTGAGTATGGGTTACTTTGGCTACGTGTCGAAGAATGTTGGGCACAAATTTTACTTCGGTTATACCGATGAGCGCTAGATGCAATTTATTCACTTAGGATTTTTCGATGAGACACTAGGTGCCAAAATTGGTATGTTGGTTGGATTAATGTATCTGTTCGAGTTTGAGTTAGGTCAATAGGGATTTTAAATGTAAAATTAATAATGACAAATGAAATTGATGGATAATGTGAAAAATTATGTAAATCGAATTATAAGCACGAAAGATTGGTATGAAATTGAGACAAATCGATCAGTTCGATTCGAGATATGTTGTGATAGTGTATGATACTCCTATACTAGTTAATTGAACTTGAATGGAATAATTCATATAGTGGAATGTACATTATAACATGTTGTTTGACATTGGTATTGAATGGCCTTTCTATGAAGTGTTTTTAATTGATTTAAGTTGTATTATAATGTTTGATTATAGAAAAACCACTGAGTTTATTACTCAGCGTACGTTTTGTTTTTGTGCATGGGTTAGGTTTCAAGTGAAATTTTGAACATTGACTTCAGTATCCAAATAGAATCCAGACTCAACAATGTTAGTGAATCCCCTTTTTATTTTGTTAGTTGGCATGTACCTAGTGGAGTCACCTTAATATTTTGTTATGTTTAGGATTGTTGAATTTGAAATTAGTATATGATTATAAACATGTATATACTAAGTTGGTAATTGAAGTTCGGTATAATTTGATTATATGTGCTAATGTTGATGTATAAAAATTGATAGATTAATGATATGTTAGGTATATATATATTGAGCTTGGTAGGAATTTAAGCATTGAAAAATTGCTTAGTTTGATTGAATGGTATTATTTGGTTATGGTATTATTTGGTTAATTAATAGAAATAGGGTATAAGTATGTTATTGAATGTATAACAATGTGTCTATGATCCTAGTTGCATTGGTACAAGGATAAATTGTTGATGCATAGTTAAAGATGACATGCTTTGATATTGGTTAGAATGCATATAAGGCATATAGAATGCATATAAGGCATATGAATTGGTATTTAAGATGTGAACTGGTATGGTTTAATAATGGATTGGAATGAGGTAGGTACCAAATGCAGAATTTGAAAATTGTCTATGAGTTATCGATGTTTTAGGAAGGGTATTGATACTTTAGTTTTTTTTTTTTCAAAACATCGAACTGTAAAATAGTATCGATACAAGGGTAAAGTATTGATACTTTGTAGAAGGTGCCGATACTTTAAAAAAGTTATTGATACCTTTGATTTTTGTTCAATTTTTCTAAACTTCGAAGCTCAAATTAGTATCAATACCAAGTAGGGGTATTGATTCTTGATTTGAAATTTTATAAAATATTACAATTTGACCCTTTTTCTCATTAACCTACTTGGTACCTTATCAAATGAAGAAGATAATGGAAATAAAGTAAAAGGTTTTTTTCTAGCAAGATTTAATGGAACAAGATTTACTCACTTCTCCAGTAGTATGACACCTTATTAATGCTTTTAACTCAATTTTTCATTGTTGAAAAAATTTGCACTTTAAGTCCCCTTACTTCTTAAATTTTATAATTTTGTCCTGAAATTGAATTCCATGAAATTAAAACATATTATAAGTCATCCTTATGTCCTTGGCTCTTATTTTCTCAACTTGATCAAATTACATTGTAGCCCTCTAATTTTTCAAAATTTATAATTTGGTCCCTTTGTACCAAAATCTCATATTTTCACAATCATTCTCTCAAATTTCCTCTTCTAAAAATCAAAGCGATTCTTTAAGACTTCATTTATAGAACTTGTTTTCAAATTCTCTTCAAAATTTCATTGTATTGAGTCTTAGAGCAGTACCATTTACTGTACCAAAAATTTGGAGTGTTACACAAGTGATTGAAATGTCGAGGTTCCAAATGAGGAAAATAAACCAGGTTAACAAAGAGAGACCAAGGTTGCCGTACGGACAAAAAGCATGTGTCTTCGAAATGTTTGGACCGCTTCAAGGTTCCCAGGATCCCTAAAGTATTGACTATTGCATCGAGGGGTCAGTGCCCTAGGCACGAAAGGCGCCTATTGCATGACAACTCGGTTGGCTTCCAGAGTTGACAAACTCTTCGGCCTCTTCTATGGATGAGAAGCTTCGGGGTATATCTTGGAAAGTTACTTCCTAAGCTTGGCAGGGAGAAACCTTCGATGGAGAGTTGATTCCCAAACTTTCCACCATTTCATATGCTCAAAAGTAAGCTGTCATGTTGCTTAATTATTTCCTACCAAATCGCTGTCGTTTCAACATTGTAAAAGTCCAGCCTACCTTGCCTGTGAAAACGAAAATGAGCCACTCACCTGACAAGACAAGATTTCAGTCCCTAATAATTTTATCCCGTTCTCAATTATCAAACATATATAAATGAAAAGGAAGATGGCAAAAGCAAATATCATCAACCATATAACATTCAGAGCAAATCAAAGAATTTTTGGTAATGGGTATTGCCATACAATCCCTTAATTGTGCCTAAAAATTAATAGTAAAAAAAAAAAACATTACATCTTTTTCCACCAAAAATTAAAAACAATAGACAATGAAAGCCAATGACACTATAACCAAATTTCTTAGCACATCACAAGTCATTCTCCCCCCCCCCCCCCTTTTTTTGTAACATTTTACAAAGCTACGGATCCTATACTTAGTTACAAAAATAATACAACCCCCAGGCAACTCAAACAAGCTCATCTTACCATTCATCGACTGTTTCGAAAGAAGTTGAGATCCCAGCGACGCATCAAACCATCCATGATGTTATTAGAGGGGTTCCTTACAACTGTTACAGTGGCTTTTGTGCTACCTGACATGTCAGCATCAGATGAACTTTGGGTACTTGCTGATGAATCAGTTCGAGCACAGGATGTGCTCACTGTTTCCTCGGTTGACGGAGGTCTATCAAATGCACGTCCCAAAGATGACACGCTAGTATCAGGGGATGCATGCTCCAGGCCAACATTGGAGCCATTGATTACTAAGGTGGATTGTGTCTCAAAAGGTACCTGATCATGTACCACTTGAGTGGAAGTGGATTCTAGAGGCAAGGAACTGGACTTTTCCGTGGTGGAACAAGTATCCCTGCCATTTATTTCATCTTTCTTTGCAGACTCTGAAGAATCAGCACAAGCCTTGGCTTGCTCTTCTGTCTGAGGTTGTCGCATATCTAAGTCCTTTAAGGACTCAATTATGGCTTCCATAAACATCTGAACCCATCAATAAAAAACTGATGAAGGGTTATACGTTGATTAAATAGCCATGAATTGTTTTGGACATAATGAAAGATGAGAGTTTTAACTCACCCTCTCTTCTTCCTCCACATTACATGGGAAGCCTGTCAAGTCATCCAGTTGATATTCTACGTACTGATCATCATCCATTGTTGTTGCCACATGTGGGTCAAAGGGATGACCATTGGATAATTCGAAACTTATCATATTGGATGATGATGAACCATTATCAACGGTATCTTTATCCTGCAGTAAATACGATTTGTCAGTGACACCTTTATCTTCCTCCCTCCCACATCATATGACAATATGATTACAATTCTAGTGACACCGCCAACAAGTCTTTAGTGCAGCATCCATTTATAGAACTTTTTCCTTTGCATTGCCCAAAGTTGGAAAATACAGGGACGGGGGAATACCTGACATCCAGGGAGATGTTCTTCAGATGGTATATCAGAAGGAACCTGGGCATAATCAAAGCCACAAATATTAGGCACAAGTAAAAAAAAAAAAAAGTTTCATCTCTTCCAAAGTTAAGATGATAAACCATAAACAATGATAAAGCATAGAACTGTTTACAATGATTTCAAATTCATGACATTGTTTTTCCTTCATATTCTTCTTAAGTTTAGAAGTCTGTTTCAAATGAAAAACAAAATATTAGGCTCTGTTTAGTTTCAAGAAATAAAAGCCATTTTCCTTTTCGTTTTTTTTTTAAATAAAAAGATAGAGAAAAACATGTTTGGTTGAAAATTTTAAAAGAAAATTTAAGAAATGAAATGAAGATAAATGAAATTAGAAATCAATAAAAGGTTATTTCAAATTTTCTCTGGAAAAATTGAAAACAAGAGTTTTAACATTAAATAAACTGATCCTGACTCAAACCCATTTAAACACAAAATTCAAATCTATTACCCTGATTAAAATCTATACAAATTTAGGAATTTTTCTTTTCTTTAATTTCTCATGTTTTTATCATAGAAAATAGGTACCAAACATATTTTTAATGTTTTCACTATTGAAAACAAAAATTTATTTCTATTTGCCAAATGTATTTTTCCATTTTTAAAAAGTAAACTGAATTATTTTTTGAAAATAAAAAAAAATTCAGAAACCAAATGGAGCCTTATTCATCCATGCATGTATCCAGATTTTCATTAAATTGCATTACCACTTGAAATGCAGTAAATTTGAAGATGAATGAAGAAAATATTTACAGCCCATTCTTGAGAAACGACAATAAATAAAGAAACTAAACTGACCTCTGTTCGACTCATAGGTCTTTTGGAACGAACTTGGTTAATGGCATCTGATGTGCTGCTAGTTGCTGGAAACCAGTAAGAGAACCAACGCAATACAATATCATTAACAGGAGTAGCAAAACTTGGCATTTAAGGGAGAAACACAAGGTACACTGGTAATACCTTTAGATGCAGTTGATGAATCTGGGAAAAAGCCTACTTCAGGGATGGCCCGAGTACCCTGAATGTAAATTAGTTAGCAAAAGATTGTCAGATATGACATCAGGGACTTCTAATAAAAATTACGACCACCTTATCCTCATCTTAATTTTAGAGTTCAGCTTACCTTACCAAAATAATCATGTATTGAATCATAAAGTGTTGCCCCCACCTCATCCTCGGGAGGTTGCAGGACATTGTGAAAAAAGATATTTATGGAATCAAAGTAAAACTGAGGACGAGGAGAGTTGTGGTCTCCCTCAAATTTGATAATATTCTTATCACCCTGCAAAAGTAGTGAATCAATGCACAAAGCATTGCATGAAATACAAGATTAGCTCAAAAACTAAGAAATCAAACAACATTCAATTTATAACTTATACTTTATGAATGTAGATAGATGATAGAAAACCATGTTCAATCACACACATTGATTGGATGTATAAAAGCTAATGAAAAATGGAATCCACAATTTATGGTACCAAACTCTCCTATAAACCGCATTCTTCTTTCTAGGCCAAAACAACTCCATACTTTTTTCCCAAAGTACAGGCCATAAAGAAAATACAGGTCTAGCAAGTAGTTGAGAAGAGCCATCAACTGGATTATCTTCAATCGTCTTGAAAGGTTAATTGAAAGGGAGAGGAATCACGTATCTTTATACAAACATGATTATCATCTTTTTCCAATTTGCAGTTCTATACATGTATAAACAACAAGCTTTAATCCCATATAATACATAGGTATTGGTTTTATTTTTAGATTATTAACTTGTTTATAAATATTTATGATAGTTTGAGCCTGAGAATATTAAATACAATTGATCTACTCCTGAAAAAATATTTTTAATATTAAGTAAATAAATATTTTGATTTTTATACTAATAAAATTAATCATTATTTCAAGTATCATTTATGAGGTAATTTAGTTAGTAAATTATTTAATGGCCTTTATTCAATATTTTAGTAAGCTTACCATCCAAAATTTCATTGATTTAATAATGAACATTAATCTCCAAATAACTATAATGAAAAGTTTGTTACTCAAATAACTGATAAAATAATTGTTTTAATTAATCTAGTAATCTGTTTTTATCAAAAAAATGTATTAGTTATTAGAAAATAAATTTAACATATATACCTCTTAAAGACAAAGTTACAAAATAAAAATAATAACTAACAATTGTTTATTGGCTTAAAGCCTTACTACAATATTTTGATGATAGAAATATATATATATGGTAAATGACATAATTTAGGCATTATCTTTTACTAAAAGAAACTACTTAAATTATCAGATTTGATATTTGAATTTGAAATTTAAAATGCGTATGTAGCAATTTGCCAAAGTGTCTGATTGTTACCATAGGTTCTATGTAGTCAATGTAAGCATACCTTATATGATATGGTTGAAAATTCCTAATATATAAAAAAATATTTATGAATTAAAGGAAATAAAGGATATGTGCACATTTTAAAAATAAATTTAATGGCTAAAAATAATAATATATGATCTACCATTCTATTTGGATTTGAGAATTTGAATTCAAAATATAAATATTTTCCTTTATCCTACATGACATGAAGAGAAATTGTCCACAAAGACATCATGTCAACACACCTTATCTGGTAGTTCATACCTTGTGATAATATATATATATGTGTGTGTGTGTGTGTGTATCTACGCTATTATTGACTCTCACTGAATTTGATGTCACTTGACTCAATGACATCAACTTAGTAGTAAAAGTACATAAAAAACCAAGCTGCATAATAAATACTAGAAACCTATGCGTGTGGAAACCACATATTTAGAATACAAATGTGCGTATAATAATAAATTATGCATATCAAAATAAAATGTATGAAAAACATCAAAATAAAGCTTCGGTTGAGTGGTACAATTCAATTGGTGCGGGTTCAAATCTCATCATTAACATATTTTAATTGGTTTTTGTTAAAATAAAAAGACTAAAATACCCTCGATTAATATAACTCATTTTAATTAAAGAAGGATATTATTGTAATTTCTCTAAATGAGTTGGTGCCCTGTTGACTCGTGACCCCAACGCAACCAGGGACTTTATTAATAATATAGATATATTATTAAAGTTAAATTGATAATTTAATTTATCATTTTATGTAAAATTATTTTTCTTATTTACCCACTCTCCTATTTTACCCCCATTTTCACTCCCTTTATATTGAGTTGTTTCACCTTTTCATTATTTTTACTTTTTTTCCTATTAAAAATATCTTATTTTCTTTCCCATTATTCTTTATTTCTATTTTAAATATTTGCAGTAACTATTCATAAAAAATATGAATTCGTTATCAAATTCTATCAATAAAAAGAATACACAACTTACCATATAAGCCTCAAATATTCGATCTGAATGATGAGGGCGTATAAAATCATCACCAATAGCGTGCCCAAACAGTGCTGGAACAAAGCAAGATTTCGCCACCTAAATTAAAGTGAAGTGAATTTAACTTTATGCAAACATAATAATACATTAAAAAAAAAAGCATTGACAAGTGAAATCATTCAATCTTCAATAAATAAGCAGAGAGAGTAACAAACAATCAATTTATCTTTCAGGTTCTCTTACAAGTTAGTAGAACAAAGTAAAAAGGTAATAGGCCAAAATGTTATTTAGATCAACTTTAACATAAAAGAAACATGTTAAGCAATAAAGTAAAAAGGTACTAGGCCAAAATGTTATTTAGATAAACTTTAACATAAAAGAAACATGTTAAGCAAAACATTAAGGCTTTACATGGTAGAATGGAAAACTGGAAGGATTGCAAGAGATAGTGGAAATGTTGGAAGGAAAACAGAAATGTGCAACAAATGAACTAGGAGAGACGGTCAGTTTCTAAAACTTTTTATTTCCTTGGGGGGTTGGGGGGTATCAGTTTCTATCCTTATTGAAACTACTCAAGTCAAATTGAAAATAACAGAGGCAAGAAAGTAAGGTCAGAAATTTACAAGACTATCCATCTATTTCTTATTAAATTTTATCTTTTTATCTCCACTTGCAAAGGATATAATTGTAAAAAAAATGTAACTTTTATTTTCCTTTTTCCAGTCCTCAGCTCTACTAAGAAATGAATGGAAAGAATCATTTTCTTCATCCAGTTGCCTATTTTTCCTAAAGTAGACTAATGGAAAGAAAAAACATGATTTCCATCCCTCTACTTTTCTCTTCTTCCAACTTTGCATCTTTCCTTTTTTCATTATCCTTGACAAAAGAAATCAATTCAAAAAAATCAGAAAAAACTCAGACCATGGGAAACCAGAAACATGAGTTACATGATCAATGCGAAAAAGTAAATTATCTCCAGACTAGAACCTTGATGGTGTTCAGGTCTGTTATGTCAAACTTTGCCTTTTTCTGGATAGATTTTCGCATGAACTGGATTGCAAACTTAACCTGGAGCAAGCAAATATAGAAATAGGGTCATAGGACAACATAAGCACTTATCTCAAGGTTCTTATATTGTAATAAAAAAATATTTGAACACTTCAATAAGCAGTTAGACAGGATAAATTGGGCACAGATAACAACAATAGAACAAAAAGACAAAGGCTGATAACTCAACTTCAACAGCAACATAACTTATCAACAACAACATATTTTACTTGCAGAGTATGATGTATGTCAATTTTATATCACTGCTCTTAAAATTTTTCATTTTGTCCGTAGTTGTACTTGACTGTTAATTAGAAAGAACATGGGATAGACTGACAAGACAGCAATAAAATGTATACAAATGCATCTAATAAACTTGCAAAACAGAACTTGCCCCTCAGTCAATTGATTAACCAATCAGAGGGAAGAAAACATGCTAATTATTGGATGCAGTAGTTAGAATGTGTACATGAAGAACTAAAATCCCAACACTACAGTTTTTCTTATTTCTGTTATTTTGGATATAACACCACCATTCCTTACAATAGTTGCCAGCACTAAATTTCCCACACAATCTTTATGACCAAAAATATAAGCTAGACTGGTGGTTAGTTCATTACCCACATAGACAAAAAGAGCTAAAATCAACAAAATATATAATAATAAATTAATACAAAGCATATACTTACAGTGAACTTGGGCAAACGGAATTTATAAGTATCTACTAGTTCCAGCATCAGCTCGACCAAGTCAGAAAAAGGACTGTCAAGAACAATTCCCGCAATTGAAGGATCCTCAGCTCCATACATTAGGCTGTGAACAATCATTTACATCCTTGATGTCACATAAACATGCAGAAACACATCCGCTATAATAGGTTCACATGAATTTATACAAGCAGATGAGGAAAGACATCAAACTTAAACAATTGTTCTTAATACATAATTGAGAAGTTGAGGCAGGAAATCATTAAATAAAACTCCAGAAATTCATTAAAGTTGGTGAGATGGAAATTATGAGATGTGCTTTCACGCTCAAATCTTTAGAACAGCAAGTTGAAAAGAAAATGGCGAGGGCTTTAGAAACCTGGTAACAGCACCCATTGAGCGGCCCCATAAGCCAATCAAAGAGACATTTCCATCTGCCCGCAGATAATCAACTACAGCTTTCAGATCATCCTTCTGAAAAAATGGAAAAGAAAATCAGGCAGAAGTTTATGACATGCAAGCTAGTCATCGGAAAAAGTATCCAACCATCATCCATATGTTGCATACTTTTCACCCACTTTCCACTGCCTTCAATATCCTTGTTTAAGATGAATTTTACATTTTTTTCACTTGGTAATATAAATTGAACTCATCTTTCTTCTCTGTATAAATTCACAGATATCAATGTGGTGTTTCAAAATTAGTGAACAATATTTCACTTTATTGTTTAGAAATATATGGGTTTGTTATTTTAAGAACTTCCAAATGTGAATTAATAAGAAGAATTCACTTTATACCAAGGAGAAGTATCAAAGTAAGAAGAGAAGGACTATTTTAGGCTTTTTAATTTATTTAACTTACAAGATTGCATTTCAAACGTCATAATTTATTCAACCAGTGGTCAACACTAACAAGCTTAATCAAGGTTCAATCCATATGCCTAAAAATCCAGGTATTCACCCCAAAACAAGTTTACCAAGAAAAAGCTAACAGTCGCTATTCAGCACATATAAAGTAAGAATACCCCAAATAACCCAAGACAAACAACAATTAATATAGCCAATTTGCAGAGATGCACATTATTACAAGTTCACGACAATTAAAGGTTGCATGCTTTACCAAAAAATATTAATCTAATACAAGAAAAGGTATTTTCCTGCACCCATAAGAAAAGTGACAATAAAAAGTTCTAGATTTTTGTTCAAGTAGTTAGTTAGCCACTCACTTCATTCCAACCCAAGGTGACATGCTCTCCTCCAGATAACCCAGATCCTGAAAAATCAAGAGTGAAAACGGTAATATTTGAAGGCAGCAAAATAATAGCAGCTTCACTGGCATCAGCCCTGCAGCCACTGCACAAAATCAAGATGTGCTAGCAGTCAGAAATGATGTCTACAACACACTAAGTAATTTTAATAATAAACTAAAAAGAGTCAAGTAAAAATGTACAACATTTTAGTTGGTTGGCAGCCAGCATTGAAGATGTAACAATAGGATACACACATATATTAGATCTGAAAGTAAGAAACAATTGGATATAACAGAAACTAGATATCAAAGCCTAACACTAGCCAACTGCAATATAGAATACTAAAGCAATTGACATCTGAAACAAACACAACCCACTTCCAATAAATTTTTTTTTTTCATTATCTTTTATTTTTCTCATTTATGTCATTCCAACACTTCTTCCTAATAAATGTTCAAGAAAAGGAAATTCTTAATGTCATTCAGCAATTTGTCAGCAAGACTGATGCTCTAATATTGCCTTGCATACGAACTATTTAATTAACATTAGAAAGAAAATAAGAAACCAACTAATCCAAATATAAGTTTACTAGCAGATACAAGTAATTTGATTCAAATGTCGATATCCCAATTACAATAACCTTCATTCAAGTGTATTAACTCCTTTATTTTTCCTGCCAATCCTGAAGTATTTGGTGCCTAGATTACAGAAAAGTGACAAATGCGAGTATGTAAAAGCTAAGCTGTATGAAGTAAATTGAAAATAAAAGAACCAACCCTCTATTTTGCTAGAGGTGGTTTAAGTGATAATGAAATTGAACAAGTTTTAGGAAGAAGAATGATTCTCTCTTATTACTTCTAATCTGAATACAGCCTTTTAAAGAATAGCAGGAAAAATAAAAAAGGAAATAAACTCTAGAAATTAGCCTATCCCTAAAAATTAGTAATTTGATTATGGCTAATAGTACAAGGAAATTCCTAGCACTAAGGTAGAAAGCTTAATTTAAGGAATTCCAACACTCCCCCTCAAGCTGGAGTGTAGATGTGAATCAAACCCAGCTTGCCCACAATTTCTTCGAACATTTTTCTTGAAATGCAACCCCTTACCAGGAGTCCCTTTTAAGTATCTCAATATCCTGTAGGCAGCTTCCAAATGTTTCTCCCGTTGATATCTCCCCCTGTCTACTTCTTCTCCATCCTTGTCAGTTCCTAATTTAAGGTTGGGTTCCATAGGAGTCTTGTCTATGTTCTTTGGAGTTTCTACAGAGTCAACATTATAAACAAAGAAATTGTAGGATTTAGATAAGTTTCCATAGGATACAAACCGAGAAATGGGATGTTGAGTGCAGCTCCTAGTGCCCTTTCTTACTGCAATTGGAAGATGGATGGAAGATGAAGGAGGTGAAACTTCTTCCTCAGGACAGTCCTCGGGTAAAGATGGCATAAGCACTGCTGTTTCGGTCTCAGGCAGCTGATGTCTCCGAGAGTATACACGAAGTCCCTGAGTTTTTCCTTGTTGTTTTTCCGAATGAGTGGGCTGTTTTTCTTCATTAGTATGATTAATCACCCTTGTTTCTTGTTGCTGAACAGTGGAGATAGGAAAAACAGGTTCCAAAACAGGAACAACAGTGGCTGTAGGATTTTCAGCAGGTTTTGTAGTTGTGATAGGGCTGACAGGTTCCAAAACAGGAATAACAGTGGCTGTAGGATTTTCAGCAGGTTTTGTAGTGGTGGTAGGGCTGATAGAGTCTTGAGATATAATGAGAATATTGCTCAAGGTCTAATCTTCACTAAGTATCTCCCCCTGAAGATGAGAGGCTGAAAAATATGGCTCGTTTTCGAAGAAAGTAACATCAAGGGACACAAACATCCAGTGTAAGGTTGGAGAGTAGCACTTGTACCCTTTTTGTGCAGGTGAGTAACCAATAAAGACACAAGTGTGAGCTCTAGGATCAAGTTTACATCGGTTAGGTTGATGGTTGTGGACAAATGCTTTGCAACCAAATGTTTTCGTTGGGAGATTAGGAACACGAAACAAGGGAAATTTTTTTTGAAAAGTATGTAAAGGTGTTTGAAAGTTTAATACCTTTGATGGGAGTCGGTTTATAAGATAACAAGCAGTGAGGACAGCTTCTCCCCATAAATACTTTGGTACACCCATAGTAAACATAAGGGCACGAGCCACGGCTACAAGGTGTCTGTTTTTCCTCTCGGAAACCCCGTTTTGTTGAGGGGTGTCAAGACAAGAACTTTGATGTATGATTCCTTGCTCAGAAAGATAAGGACTTAGGATAGAATTAAAGTACTCTCTCCCATTATCAATTCTAAGGGTGTGAATATTTGAATTGAACTGAGTTCGAATCATTGAATGAAAATTTTTGAAGACTCTAGAGACTTCGGATTTTTCTTTAAGGAGATAGACCCAACAAACTCTAGTGTGGTCATCAATGAAAGTTATGAATCACCTAGCCCCTGTGATGTTTTTTACTCAACTGGCTCCCCATAGATCGCTGTGGATTAAAGAGAAAGGTTGAGATTGAACATAAGGTCTCAAAGGATAAGGGACACAAGTGTGTTTAAACAGTTGGCAAACTTCACAGTTCAATGAACTAATTTTCTTATTTAGAAATAGTAGAGGAAACAGTTTCTTCAAGTACATGAAATTCGGGTGTCCTAGTCTACAATGCCATAGCATGATAGAATCGTCTTTTGATGTAGATAAGGCCATCCTTCTTTTGAACTGTTTTTGTTCCAAACATATAAGCCATCATTAACTTTAGCAAGGCCAATCATCTTCTCCGATTCTGCTCTCGAACCACACAACCGGAAGCGAAAATTCAGCAAGTACTTTTTCATCCTTGGTAAGCTTGCTAATTGAGAGTAAATTACAGGAAAGATTTGGAACATGTAAAACTTTATCAAGGAAAAATTTTCAATAAGTCTCACTATCCCCATTCCACCCACCGCATGAGTAAGATCCATCAGCTATGCGAATCCGAGAGTGATCATGACAAGGTAAATAGGTGTGAAACAAACTTAGATTACTCGTCATGTGGTCGGATGCACCCAGTCTAGTATCCGTGAAGTTATGATAGGTTCGTGTGTAGTATTTAAAGCAAGACCTTGAATAGCTAGTGACCCACCGTCGTAGGAGTCCCGAGTAGTTTATGAAGAGCCTCAAGTTGAGTTTTGGTTAGCCTAACATTCGAGCATCTTCTTCGGTAGTAGATATCATTGCTGCCTTGTTTTCTTTCTGTTTTTTCCTTCAGATAGCCATGGAGTTTGAGGCATTTCTCCTTGGTATGCCCAACCCGATTACAAGGCTACACCATGGCCTTTTGAACCGTAATCAATTCCATCTTTGAACCTTTGAGATTGAGGCCTCTTGAAATAAGAGCGAGTTCTCAAAAGGATGATGACCACTACGGTCAATGGTTTTAATTCTCTTGCGTCTCCCAACATAATAAGACGCCGCTTTCTTCCCTCCTTACTTCAAAGAAATGCTTCTCCTATGGTTGGCGGTGTGGTTCGCTTAGTATTCGCCCCTGGACCTCATCAAGATCACGATTTAGTCCTCGCTAGGAACTTATAGAGACGTTCTTTGTTAAGATGATCCATGAACTTGGTGTGTTCCAAGCCCTCGCCCCAATCAACTTCATAATACATGTCTAACTCCCGCCATAAGATCTTTAGGTTGTTGTAATATTGAGTGACTTCAAGTGTTCCTTGTCGAATATCTTTCAACTTTAATTTGAACTCGAATACTTGGGAAGTATTTCCAAGATCCGAGTAATTCTCCTTAATTGCATCCCATATTTCTTTGGCGCTTTGAAAAAGATACGTTCGCTTATATGACCTTCCATCGAATTTATAAGCCAAGCCATAACCATTGAGTTGTTAAGCTCCCAAGTTGCATAACCGAGTCTGTTGATGCTGGTCGAGGAATTTGTCCATTAATGTATCCAATTTTTCCTCGCCACGAAGAACCATAAGGATGATTGTGACCATTGCAGAAATTTTTTCCATCTAATCGATGATTTGTGATTATAAGAGAAGAGTTAAGGTCACCTTGTGGGATTCCTTGACTGTGATTTTGAGTTATTTGTGAGATCTCGGTCTCGGAGGAATTTTCGTGTCACCCATGGGAGTAGGGTTTCTAACAGAGAAAAAGAACAAGAGAAGAGAAGAAAGAGCAGGATCAAATGGATTCTCGATGCTCTTGATACCATGAACAAGTTTTAGGAAGAAGAATGATTCTCTCTTATTACTTCTAATCTGAATACAGCCTTTTAAAGAATAGCAGGAAAAATAAAAAAGGAAATAATCTCTAGAAATTAGCCTATCCCTAAAAATTAGTAATTTGATTATGGCTAATAGTACAAGGAAATTCCTAGCACTAATGTAGAAAATCTGCTTAATTTAAGGAATTCCAACAGAAATGATAGCAACAGAAACTATAGCTAGAAAAATCAATAGTCTAACAGTTATTGCATATATAACTTACCAAATTTCATTATCACTGGTACAAGTACACCATATAAGCAAACGAAAAAAGAAAGTAAATAAAAAGCAGGGTATTTATCCAGATATATCTATACCAAGAAAAACCAATGCTATTTATTAGAAGGTTGGAGTTGATAGATACAAGCAAGATGGACGAAAAGGCCCTTTCCTGTGCGAATGCAAAATCTTAAGTTCCTTAATTTTTTAAAAAAAAAAAAATTCAAATCTTAAGCTCCTTTTCTTTTAATTTTCCATGGGGACCAATAAAACGTCTATGTCACCTGTTTCCATGGCAGTAAATCACACAGGGCAGAGGTTTCCCTTCAGGACTAACCAGCGGTACATAATGACTACACTGTAGAACCTCTCCTCTGCCATTTTTAACCTGCAAAATGGCCAAAACACAAGACTTATGATGCAGAGCAACTTAAACTCATGCTAATTATAAGAAATCATAAATAAATAAATAATTTTCTGCTCAGGTACGTACAAAATGATTGTCTACTAACCCCTCACTTCGCAACTAAAAAAATGAAAACACACAAATAGGACAAGATTTTTATTTACAATAACTCTTCATGATCTAATTACACGTCCAAAAATATTGTCACATAAAAATTAGATTAGGAAATCAACAGTTTAAACAGTTTTACTCCTATGGTTATTGATTTATCCATGTACCCAAGCTTTACATCTTATCTAGAGTTGACCAAAACGGCTGTTTACTTTGTGCTTGAAGACCTTAAGCCTTTCAAACCATCCTACACATACCCCCATAAGCAATTTCGTCCGAGTATGTTGATGCCCAGAGATTCCTTTCTAAACTAACAAGATCTCAACTTCAATATTAGTGCAAGTCAATCAAATCTTCATTTAGGGTTACATCTTATAAAGAAAGTATTAATCTTGTTAGAACACACCTCAGACCAGCCCACCAGATAAAAAGATAACAGAAATGTAGTTTCAGAACTGATTTTGCAATTGAAACAGCATCTCTGAGACAAAAACCTAGGCTTACAAGTAAAAAGAATTTGATTTTAGCCTATCTTGTACCAACATGCAGAAGAATGGCCGGCAATTCAAATTTCTATGAGCCTCAATCTTCAATAATGTGTCATAAAGCACATGCCAGCACCACAACGGTTGCCAAGTGCCAATAAGGAAAAGATTCAAAATTACGAATCAAGTCAAAGAAAAGTATAAAACAAATGACCTTTCTCTGTAATGTTTCCTGCCAAAGGAAAAGAAAAGTAAAGAGGTACAATTGCTAGGGGCACCTAACTAACTGGTTTTAGTTTACCAGTAATATGAATGTGTTGATGACAAGACAATGCAGTCATATCTATTGTACTACTACATTTTTTTTAAAGAAAGTTATTTAATTGAGGGATCAGGGAAATGAACAGATTAACATCATAAATAGGTTTGGGAAAAACCAATAAAGTTACGAATTTTAGGAAACTAAATAAATCTAAAATTTTTCATGCGTATATAACTTTAAACTGTACCTCTATATCCTTTCTCTGATACCATTTCCCTTTCAACATGAACTCTTCATCCAAAAGATCACTTTCTGGATTGTATTCAGCTCTGCCACCAAACAATAATACCCATTAGAAATTGGGTACAATAATATTCAGTCTTAAATTAATGATGTCTCAAACGTGTTCATGAAAACAGATTTTGACTATCTTTTGATTCACTTATCTTTCTTGTTTAATATCTCATGAAAGGATCTCAGTGCCCTTTCCATAAATCTGCTGATTATATACCATCTTATCTCCAGCGTAGAACAGCGTTACAACAATATGCTTAAAGCCAGATGACTTATGTTTCTAAATTTCTGGCTATAGTTTTACATTCATGAAGATATAACCTTACCAATAATAGTCAAAATTCCACAGCTAAGCTGAACAAACTATAACTTACAGTATTTATTATTATTATTAATCCAAACATAAGTTTAACAGAAAACAATAACAAAATCACCCAAAGACTCGCATGCCAGAACCCATGAAAGGTTTGAGATTCAAAAACCCACAACTCCCATAACAAGAGAAAAATATATATATTTATATATGCACAAGAAAAGAAAATTATACAAAATTAATAAAATTAACCAAATCAAGAGCCAAAAGAAAGCCATCACAAATAATCAGACATGCTCTGAAATTATGGAAAGATTATAGGGAACCACGAAGAAACGTAAATTATAAAATTCCAACGGTAAGAGCCCTATAATAACAATAATAATCACCCAGGTATGCTTGCTTAGAAACTGATCAAAATGAATAAAAAAATAAAAACTTCAAATCTGATGCTATATAAAAGGGGTGCAAGTAAAAAGCAACGGTTTTCTTTTCTCTTAAATTTTAAATCCCAATTTTTCCTTTCTCTTAACTTTCCTCGTCAACCAAATGGAACAGATCATAAAAAATAAAAAAATTTAAATTTTATTAAAAAAAAGGGAACAAGATCGTAAAAGAATATTTTTAAAAAAATTAAATTCAACAAAAAGGGAAACAAGGCAATTTTTTTCCAAAAAAAGTAAAAAACGGAAAGATTACTACCTGGGAGGGCGTATTATGAAGTTAACAAGCTGCTCCATAGATTTCCAAAAATGATAACTAAAGTGATCCGGGCTGTGCTGTTCTTGTTGAGTTAATGATGTTTCCAAAACCCAACAACAAAAACCTAGAGTTTGTGAGAAGAAATTCTATTATACTATTATGATAAATAAAAGAAAAAGACAACAGCGCATCAAAGAAAAAAGAACCTTGCGATGAGTAAAGAAAAAGGGTTTTCTTTGAAGAAGAAGAAGAACAACTTTGTCAAATGTTGTTGTTGCTGTTGATGTTTCCCGAGTTTCTTTCTTTCCTCCCTTCAAAAACGAAATGTTTTCTTTTAAATAATAATTTTTTGGTTTTCTTTGCCATGCCAGCCCAGCCAAGTGTCTTAATCTTTGCCTCTCTGGCTGTTTGCACGTGCTCAAGAAGTTGGTACGTGTTTGAGAATGAGTTGGGACTGAAATTAATTGGGTTAGAGGTCTTGATAAGTGGAGCCCAACCGATTTTCTTGTTACACTTTTACTCGGGTTGGGTTGGGTTTTTAGATTTTTTTTCTATCGTTTATTATAATTTGGTTATCGGCCTAATTTTTTTATTTTTGTATTTTTAGATTTATTTGGAAAAAATTTATTTTATGATTTTTGTTATTACTCGGCAAAATTTCAAATATTTTTTATAAATATTTATAAAATTAATAATTTTAAAGTAAATAAAATAATCAATACCTTTTATTTATGATTTTTTTAAAAAGTACTTTTATAGAATTTTTAAGTTACTCTCACTATTTTAAATTAACATATTTGTTTTTTATCATAAAAATTAAAATTAATTATAAATTAAATAAAAATAGAATACAATTTAGTTTCGAGTAGCCATAGTTTTTAAACTTGCATTCTATAGATCATCCAAATACTTTGGTTTGAGTCAGTTTTTAGTTTTTCTTGATTAGCTTTACTTCTACTCATAAACTCTCAAACCCTTAAATCGAAAGAAATATATGCTTAAACACGTTTAAATCTAAGATTAAGTATTGCAATAGCAACGATGCCAACTGAACTAAAAATCGATGAGCCGAATTGATTTTCAAATTCGTTGTTTAAGGTTTTTGTCATAATTATTTTAGTTTACCAAACTCCAATCAAATACTTTTACCATTCAAAAAAGGCTTAAATAAAAAATTGACCACCAAATTATAGTCTTTTTCCTACTTAGTTACTTTTTTTTTACCTAAAGTGATACTTAAACTTTGATTATATAACGACTTTTAATCCAAACCGTTCCGCCATTTAAAAAAAAAGTTAGATCTAATTAAAATGTGAAATGTATCATTTTTAATTAAATAAAAAGTTTTAAATTAAAATTTTAATTAAATATTATATTTTTTTTTCTCTCATTTCCTTACATTTCATCATCTTCTTTCTCATCCTTTATCCCCAAAAGAGGTGTTCAAAGTCCCATCCACCCTCTTCATTGTCACCTCCTTATATTTCAAAATTGCATTGATTACATCTGACAAAAACTTTTTCTTATGATTTTCATTTTACAGTAGCCATCTTTCAACCCTTTCTCTTTTTTTCTCCAAACCCTTTCTTAAATTCGAATTTGAAAAGAAAATTATGAAATCATTATATATTAATTGAATAAAATTAAATTGGAAAACATTTCATATGAAATGAAAAAAAAAACATGTATGGACCGGATCCAAATCCCTCCAAAAAAATTACAAACTCATAGTTTGTGTGTTTTCCTTATCTTGTTTATTACTTACTTCAAATTTTGAATATATATATCGTCAAAAAAATTTTGTTTTGAATTGTACAGTGCTTGAATGATGTTAAAATGGAGAAAATTAGTTGTGAATAATAAATTATGTGTTAATTTTTGTCAAGCATGCAACTTTTTGATTGATATGAGATAATTTGCTTAATTTTAAAGTAGACTAATCATTTTTTGTGGTTAAATGGCATAATAGACTTAAAGTGATTACGTATGTAAAAATGTTTGATTTTCTGCTATATGATAAATAAGTACTATAGATGTTTGTAGATAATTATGGCTAAATCAATTATTATTTATTGGTTTAATTAAAAGAACGAAAGAATTTGTGGGTTGTGGAATGCTTAAGGATGGCCTAAGGGTATTGTTTGAATAACCCGTGTTTAAATAACCTACCTTTATGCTATGTATCCTAGTTCCCATGTTTGAGCCTATTTACTCTTCCTTGATGAGCATGTCTATAATATTGAAACATTGAGCCAAATTTAAATTGAAACTTGAACCTTTCCCTATCTTTGGTCTTTTATTGCAAGATGAAATAGATGTCAGGCCATAAATATTGAGGGCGTAGGTAGAGACATCTTGGTGGTTTCAAAAGAAATTGAGTGAAAAAAAAGTGAAGATATGAGACAATATGGTGAGTATAGAACTCTCGCAAAAATGTGCATAATGAAAAATACTTGAGCAAATAAAATCATTGTAAGGGTTAAAAGCAAAGCGAATGGATATAATAATGGATTTGGTTAAAAGCATTGGGACTGAAAAAGAGTAGAATATTTAAATGAGCTTAAATGAAAAATAATCTTCAAGCTTAAAAGAACATTTTTCATTCTACAATACACTAAAACTTGCTAGCTTTTTATACTCACCAATATTGGACTAAATCTTCTACATCTTTTGGAGAAATAAGGAAGGTGAGAAAAAAAGAAATAAGGCGGTGAACCTAGTAGATAAAATTGGAGGTGAAAGGGAACAATGTTATGTAACCTCCCTAACCCGACCTAGATGTTACGGTTGGATTCTGAAGGCTACATTGGCCACTAAAATGACCTAGTAAAATAATTAGATTTTCAAAACAGTCTTTTTAGGTCATCTGCTTATCTTTGAAGTAAAACTTGGCGTGTTTATCTTAGTTTTACAAAAACATCTATTTATTAATGTTGATTTGAGTTACGGTCTAATTTGATAAAAGATTTAATATTTTGAAAGCTTAGTTGATTATTTGATTGAGTTCACTTTTCAGAAAATCCAGTTTTAGTGTCGCATAGTGGAAAAAGTGAGATTATCATACTTTACTTAAATGTATATTTCATACATAATTAATCCAATCATTAATTTAACCAGTTTTAACGTTTATTAATGTAATGCAAAATTCCCAAAATACCAAGTTTGAACCAATGGCACAATCAAATTAAAAACAGTACGACCCAAATAAAAATTTATAAAAATAAAGTTGATGAAAATAAATTTTAACAGAAAAGTCTGAGATAATCCTCTGAGTGTCGTGTCCGAATTCTAACCTCACCGGTTATCTGTAATATGGTAAACAAATGGGTGAGCTTAAAAAGCTCAATGTGAGTCATAAACATAAATATCCATTGCAGTTCAATAGACATAACATACAAGCTAGCAGTTTTTCAGAAAATCACAATAGTATAGAATCACAGAGTTGACAATATGCTTGTGCATTTTTATGAATGACAATGCAATTTTTGTATTACAAAGAGTTCCTACCCAACACTCGCTATACACCACAGTAAGAGTTCCCTAAAACTCATCTATCCTTACACATTGCATTATGGATAAACCACCAGTAATTACAAATAAACTGCTACTAAGTTATGGATAAACCACCAGGAATTGCAAATAAACTGTCAGTAAGTTGTAGATAAATTGGTAGTAAGTTGTGGATAAACCATCTGTAATTGTAGAAAAACTATCAGTAAGTTGTGAATAAACCACTAGTAATTATAGATAAACTGCTAGTAATTTATGAATAAACCACTAATAATTGCAAATAAACTGTCAGTAACTTCTTCTTTACATATCGTCCCAACCCTATGCAATGTATTATGGCATATCAAGCATATCTGTAGTAATTAGTTCAATAACATGCTTCAACATATGATCAATAATAACAATAACAATATTGACATGCTAAATCATGCAATAAATTTAACAGTAACAATAGGCAAGCTTGAACATGTGATCAAATTCAATTTAGTGATTAATCAATATTAGTAAGCATGTGCTCTCATCACAAATCATGTGATCAGTAATAGTAACATACAATAACAGAGTACACATATTCAACCAACATAGTTAGGGCTCATACACAACCAGTTATATCGCCCAATTCACTTGCTCACATTTGGCCATACCAGAAACCATAGATAGGGGACACTTACATTCGTCCAACCCTAAAAAAGGGCAAAAATCTCATTCGGCTATTACTCCAAAGGCACTCATGAAATCGATTAGTCATAATTAAGGCAATGATGCATTCAAATATCACCAAATACACATAATTTACTTATGGTCAAGACATACACCTTCGTACAAAAATTTGATTTGCACTACTCAAATCTACAACACCCTTACAATTCAAATCTGATTAGCTCTCGTATAGATCTGAATCTTGAACAAAATAATACCACATCAAAAACACACATGTTAAAATCGATTAAGCACCATAAATGATTCAGCAAAAATAAATTACAAGATCTGATTTCAAGACAACTTACCTCTTTTCCTCAATTTACAGATATGAAACCATAGCACTATTACAAATCAGATCTAGTCTGACAAGTTAAATTTGTACCTTAAACAATGAAATACACACTTATTAGAATCAGCCTTGTCAGATCCAGGAAGAAAATAGTGAGATCTGATTAATAGAACAAAAAGAGGGATGTTAGCACACTTGTTTCACATTCGAAAATAGAGATCTAAGCTTGAAAAAACACTTACATGCCACTAGTAAATAGATCGAAAGTGACAAATTTTTCATAGAGGATGAATACAACAATCAACCAAGATGGATTCAGCCAAAAAGGATGATAGGATAGAAGGGAAAGAAAAGAAAAGAAAAATGAGAGATTAAGAGAGAGCAAAGGACAGCGGCAAAGCAAAAGCAAGAGAAAAAATTGAAAGGAAGGCGAAGGGGAAGGGGTGACAAAGAGGAGAGCAAATGAGAAAAAGAGGAGTTGAACAGAAAAAAAAATGTTCAATACTATAGTTTAAAGAGCTTGGGATGATAATTAGGGTTTAGGAGCAAAACTTACTAAAAATAAAAATATGCGAGGGAGGGGAATTGATCCTAAAACTCAAGTACTAAACTAGTAACATTTAACCATTTGACCAGAAAATGATTATATTATCAAACGTATATAACATATTAATAAAAATCGGGATGTAACAACTCTCCCCTCTTTAAAAGAAATTTCATCCTTGAAATTTACCTGATCTAAACAGATACAGATACTTTTGATGAATTAAGTCTTCCGACTCCTAAGTGGCCTCTTCAATGCCATGGTTTCACCATAAAACTTTAACTAGTGGAATTCCATTTCTTACTCAGAACTTTTACCTCATGATCTAAAAGTTCCACAAATTCCAATCTCATCTTTATCTCCTTAATCGGAACGACATAAAATGGGTCAAATCAGTACCGTCTCAACATAGAAACATGGAACACATCATGAATACGGTTGAGCTTAGGAGGTAACTTGATATGAGCAACTCAGTCCAATTCAAAGATCATAATAGAGATGGGCTTAGTTTCCTTCAAGGCCTAATTATGATATCCAAATCCAAGCAGCTAAAAACAAAACTTAACTTATTCCTTCAAGACTTTATCACAAAAAAAAAAAAATTCAAGAAAAAAAGTTAAAGCTTCAATACGACGGATTTTAGAGATCGAATAGTCGTGCTTGAAAGCTCAGGTTGGGATCGATCGTTGAAGAGAGATTCAATGGAAGCTGAGTAGCGGCTGGAACTAGCGGTTTCCAAAAACCCGCGGACTTCAACTCGAGCCTTTTTAAAATTAAAAGATCTCTGCTTCGTAAGTAAGGGAGAATTCTTGTACATGTCGCCAAGAAGCAAAATAGGGCAAACCCACTTTATCAAAAGAATAGGAATCACACACACACTCATAGCGCAACCTCCCCTACTGATTGATCTTCTTAACAACAATGAGTTGACGCCACTCTATCTACGCTGACTCTCTCGTCTTTCTTCTTTTTTTCTATATAATATTACATTACTGGTTACGGCGAGAAAGAAGATCCTAACAAACGGCGCTGCTCATTCAGCGTTTCACAAGAGTCAAGCAAAGAAAAAAAAGGGGATACGAGCAGAATTGAACCGATGATTGACGGTCTGACCTTACAGGGCGTGACTCGTCGTCCTTAAATAAGTTATTTACAGATCTCATCTAGCGCCCTAGCTATCTTTTATCTCACATCGGGTTGGAAGGACTTCTTAGCCGACTGTGTTAAGCACACGCACATCGACACATTTGTTTGTGTCATTCTTTATCACATGTGTAACACCCCTAACTCGTGACCGACGCCGGTGTCGGACACGAGGGGTTAACGGCCAAACCCTCTCAAGATACCAACCAATTTGACGTTACCAGTCAGGCTGGAAAACTGCGTCACCGTCGCCTTAAAAATCATATCTCGAGTTTCAAAACTCGGAAACTGGTTTCGTAAATTTTCCCTGAATTTAGACTCATATACCCATCCATGGATTTATTTTTAGAATTTTTGGTTGGGCCAATTGGTACAGTTTATTAGTTAAAGTCACCCATGTTACAGGGACCGACTGCTCTGACCTTCGCGCGTTACAACTTGAATATCTCCCTGTACAGGGCTTTAATACTGGTGCCGTTTGTTTCTAATGAAACTAGACTCAAAATGGAATCTTTACATATAAGGCATGACTCCTAATTCTTTCTGGATAATTTATGGTAATTTTCAAAGTCGCGACAGGGGACCCAGAAACCGTTCTGGCCCTGTCTCACGAGAACCTTAATATTTCTCAAGATACCGCTCATATGGTCGTTTCGTTTCGTCCATATAAAAATAGATTCATCAAGGTTCAGTTCCATAATTTACTCACTATTTAATTCTACTTCTACTATTTTTAGTGATTTTTCAATCTCATCTCACTGCTGCTGTCCGCAACAGCTACTGCATGAGACTATGCCAATTTCATGAATTTTTCCTTGGCCTTAATCATCCATCATACATGACACAAATTATGGCCACCTTATCAAAATTTGAGTTTCTAAGACTCGTGGCTATAGGTTCTAGCATCCCACTCGACGACCACATAGGCCATTTTCACATGGCTTAAAGTTTACAACCCACAATTCGACAAAATATAATAGCCTATACATGCCAAATGTTCTTCAACAACAAAAACAATACCACAAGATTTCAGCCGGTGTGATGACTTCAACGACGGTCCCGATCACGCAAAACAATACGAGTCGAGAGACCTAAAATGGGTGACAAGAAAACACCGAGTGAGTTTACAACTCAAGAAGTCGTAAGCATTCATCAATCCATCGATAAAGTTACTACAACATGAAACAATAAACGAGGCTAGGTACTCATCCATATCGAATCTATACCATAATTCCTCGGACCTTTCGGTCCAATCTCATACCAAGTCATACATCCACATTTCATATTCTACACAACAAGATATTTGAGGCATTTTCACACACTAACTCATTTCCACCACAATCATACAATTTCAATCATCACATAGATTTAAGACTTACCAAATTCAACCCCGAGCATGAACATATTTTCTATTCGTCATGAGCTCGAGGTACTTACCCGATCCGCTGTCCGGATTAGCTCGATAATGTCGCACACTCAGTGCCAATTGTAATGCAAGAGCATATAGTGAATCCGCACACTTAGTGCTATATGTATTCAACTCGCACACTTAGTGCTATATAATCAAACTCGCACACTTAGTGCTGTACAATTTTAAACCCGCACACTTAGTGCCAATCTTGTCACCGTGTCCATTTATACCCGCACACTTAGTGCCGAGACCAATACCTTATGTATTTTGCTGCCTTTATACATTCAACAATGGCATCATTCCATACACATACATTTCCATTTACACACCAACTCATTTAAACACATTTGCATATATATATTGATCATTTAAATCAACACCAAATATACGCTTAATGACTTACCTTGTGTTGGGTAAAACAGTCCAAGTCGGCTACTCGATGACCTTCGTCTTTCCCTTGCTTGATTCTCCTTCTTTAACTCCTTGAGCTTAATCAATAAATCAACTAGTTTAACCCTCTTGCTAAACATTCATAATTCAATTACACATGCATATGTATGTTTGTATATTCGGCAACCATCCTCACTTATTACCCATTTGGTCAACAATCTAAGCCAAGATAAGGCTTCAATATGGTTGCCTCTAACCGAATACATGCACACCAATCTACTTCCTTTGGCCGAATATGCATGTCTATGTGGAGGCCAATTTTACACTTAATACTACACAAAAAAAAACAGCATACATTTTCCTAATTAACGATTACATATTGTAGTTCTATACACATCTCTCATTTATTTCATAACCAAACAACATCACAAGCAAATAGACACCTTAAAATAGTATACATGTCATACCAATTCATCATGTGCAAACATATATTCATGTAGGTGCAATGGCCAATTCTCAAGTGGCTTATATCCAAATATACACACATATCCAAAGCTTAAATCTTACTTACCATGCAACATGCATGAATCATACTTATGGATATAACATGGCGAATACCACAACACCATACCGTTTCAATTTGGTCATGGTTAAACAAAGAACTTAGTATCTCATTCAAAAATGCTAAAAGAAAATCTAAGAATCCTCAATCCACCATCACATGAATCATTATCAAGCTTGATATTTAGCATGCAATGGCATTAACACCATATTCACTTTGGCGAATTTCATTCCCATGACATAACAAAGATTTGAACCATGGGCTAACAAGAACATCAAGCTAGCAACTAAAATATACATGAATCTCATGGCAAAACATCAAACTTACCTTAATCTAGGTACAAGTATGGCCAAACCTCCTCCTAAACCTCTTCCAAACCAACATGAAGCAAGAATTCCTTCCTTCTTCCTTAGAATTTTCAGCCCAAAGGAAATGAAAATGATGAACAAAAATTCTTCTTTCTTTCTCCACACTCACGGCAATGGGCATGCATGAGACCATTTTTTCTCTTTTTTTTTTGTTCCTTTCATTATTAAATTCCCATGCTCACTATTTTATTTTTTCTTACATACACCATTGTCCCAACATGTTTTATGACATGTTTTTACCCATAATCTCTTGTCATGGCGGCCACTAACTATTAGGGGGAAATTTGACATGCAAGTCCTCCCTTGACTACATGCACTATTAGGTCCTTATAGATTAGCCTATCACTTTTCAAAAGTGTCACACAAGTCCTACTAACTGAATTCACATGCTATCGGCTAAATCGAAGCTTGAAATTTTCACACATTCATAATTACATATTCTAGACAATAAATATTACGTTCAAACATTTCGGTGACTCGGTTTAGCGGTCCCAAACCACTTCCCGACTAGGGTCAATTTTGGTGTCACAACTCTCCCCACTTAAGAAATTTTCGTCCCAAAATCTTACCCGTAAATAGGTTTGGGTAACGCTCTTTCATAGAGTTCTCGGGTTCCCAAGTAGCTTCTTCCATCTCGTGTTTGAGCCATAACACTTTTACTAATGGAACTCTTTTGTTTCGCAACTCCTTCACTTCACGAGCTAGGATACGAATCGGTTCTTTTCATAACTCATATCGGCTTGAATTTCAACCTCGATGGACTAATTACGTGTGACGGGTCGATCTATAACGTCAAGCATCGAAACATGGAAGACGCTAGAATCCTTTCAAGTTCGGGGCAAAATCAAACGATACGCGATCGGACCGACTCGTTCAGATATTTCATATGGCCCGATGAACCTCGGCTCAATTTTCCTTACGGCCAAATCTAAGCACCTTCTTCCAAGGTGAAACTTTGAGAAAGACCTTGTCTCCAACCCGATATTCAATATCTTTTCTTTTCAAA
Organism: Gossypium arboreum; assembly: GCF_025698485.1. NCBI lineage: Eukaryota > Viridiplantae > Streptophyta > Magnoliopsida > Malvales > Malvaceae > Gossypium > Gossypium arboreum. Next base: position 64,748,101 of record NC_069079.1, on the reverse strand, counting down.
TCCGCATACGACTTTTGGCGATCCGGCGACTTTCAAACTTTCACGAATTACTCGAACTCTTTGCTCGGCATCCTTAACCAAATCAACCTCAAGAATTTACCTTCACTAAGTTCACCAGAATAATGGGGTACGGCATTTACGATCAGATAAAGCCTCGTAAGGCGCCATCTTAATACTTGATTGAAAGCTATTGTTGTGCGAATTCAATCAAAGGCGATACTGCTTCCATGAACCACTAAACTCAAGGATACAACATCTCAACATATCCTCGAGTATTTGAATTATCCGTTCGGATTGACCATCGGTTTGGGGTGAAAGGCGGTCTTTGAAATGCAACTTGGTACCCAAAGCTTCTTGAAATTTCTTCCAAAATCGCGAGGTAAATCTCGGATCTCTATCCGACACAATAGAAATCGGTACCCGTGTAATCTCACAATCGAGAAACGTACAATTCGGCTAGTTTATCCAATGAAAAATCCGTGACGCGACGGGATAAAGTGAGCCGACTTAGTCGACCTATCAACAACAACCCAAATCGCATCCTTCTTACTAGTCGACAATGGCGGCCGGACACAAAGTCCATTGTGACTCGATCCCATTTCCACTCGGGTATCGTGATCTATGAAGCAATCTCAAGGCACTTGATGTTCCGCTTTCACTTGTTGACATATTAAACATCTCAAACAAAGTCTGAGATGTCCCGTTTCATACCATGCCACCAAAACCGACGCTTTCAAATCGTTGTACATCTTCGTACTCCCGGGTGGATTGCCATTCGGCTACAATGGGCTTCGTTCAAAATTATTGGAATAAGTTCAATTCTTTGGGACACACAGACGACTTCGAACCTCAAACAATCGTCATCATCGATTTGAAATTCGAGTCCTTGTTCGAACACACTCATCCCGCTTTGCAACCAACTCATCGTCGACTTTCTCGAGCTTCACGAATTTGACGTATCAATAATGGTTTGGCTTTCAATTCACTACTAACACATTGTCGGGTAGGATAGACAAGTGTACATTCATCGCCATAAAGCAAATAGTGATTTTCGCTTAAGGCATCCGCAACCACATTAGCCCTTCCCGGTGATAATCAATGACGAGCTCATAATCTTTTAACAACTCGAGCCATCGCTTTTGTCGCAGATTTAAGTCTCTTTGGGTCATCAAATATTTGAGACTTTTGTGATCCGAATACACATGACACTTCTCACCAAATAAGTAATGTCGCCATATCTTTAAGGCGAATACGATGGCGACCAATTCGAGATCATGGGTCGGATAATTTTTCTCATGTGGCTTTAATTGCCTCGACGCATAGGCCACAACTCGCCTTTCTTGCATCAATACGCAACCCAACCCAAGTAGGGATGCGTCACTATAAATAACAAACTCTTTGCCCGATTCGGGTTGCACTAGAATTGGGGCTTCACCAAATAAGCTTTCAGCTTGATCGAAACTTTTCGACATTTCTCCGTCCATTCGAACTTAACATCCTTTTGGAGTAGCCGTCATTGGCGTGGCTATCGTCGAGAAACCTTTACAAATCGTCGGTAATAACCGCAAGCCCCAAAAGCTCCTAACTTCGGTAACATTCCTTGGTGGTTTCAATCGACTATGGCCAAAATTTTGTTCGGTCCACCTCGACACCGATCACGGACACCACGTGCCCCAAAAGCTAACCTCTTTCAACCAAAATTCACATTTATGAACTTTATGCGATAACTCGCTTATCTCGTAAGATTTGCAACACTAGCCTCGGTGTTCAAAGATGCTCGGTTTCATCTCTCGAATAGACCAAAATGTCATCGATAAATACAACTACGAACCGATCCAAGTATGGCCTGAAAATTCTATTCATTAAATCCATAAACACCGCAGGGCATTAGTGAGCCCAAACGGCATCACCAAGAATTCAGAGTGACCGTACCTCGCTCTAAAAGCGGTTTTGGTATGTCCGATTCTGGACCCTCAACCGATAGTACCCGACCTCAAATCTATCTTTGAAAACACCGAGGCTCCCTTTAATTGATCAAACAAATCGTCAATTCGTGGCAATGGATATTTATTCTTTATCGTCACTTTATTGAGTTGACGATAGTCGATGCACAACCTCATGGTTCCGTCCTTCTTCTTCACAAACAATACAAAGTCGCCCATGGAGAAAAACTTCGATCGAGCGAAACCTCTATCCATCAATTCTTGCAATTAAACCTTCAATTCCTTTAATTCCGTTAATGCCATACGATACGGGCTATTAAAATCGGCGTAGTACCCAGTACAACTTCGATGTCAATTCCACTTCTCGAACCGGTGGCAATCCGGTAACTCCTCGTGAAAAATATCCGAATACTCACAAACCACTGGTACCGATTCGAGTTTCCTTTCCGTCTCTTTACTTCCAAACACATACGCAAGGTATGTTTCACACCCTTTTCACATACCTCCGAAGCGGTCATAGAAGATATTATCGTTGGCGCTCCTTTTAAATCAAGAGACTCGACTCGGACTACCTCATTATTTGCACTCCTCAAATCAATGGTTTTCCTTTTGCGATCCACTCATCGCATCATGTACTGATCACCAATCCATACCAAGAATAACATCGAATTCATTAAATGGTAGAAGCATCGATCGGTAGGAAAACAGATTCTCGAATTATTAGGGGCATCTCTTGCACACTTTATTAACGAAAGCACGTATTGACCCAAAGGGTTTGACACTCGAATTAAGAACTCAAGAGACTCAACAGTAGAGTCTTCTTGGATGCTAAGGTTTCACATACATATGAGTGAGTAGAGCCGGGTCAATCAATGCAATCACAATAGTATCAAAGAGAGTAAAAGTACCAAGTGGTAACGTCGGGGAGGATGCCTCCTCTCGTGCTGCTGGATGGCATATGCTCTAGCAGAGTACGGGTCTCGGATCGGACAGCCGTATTAGAGGCTCCTCTCGATTACCACCCCTACCTCCAGAGATTCTCGGGGCCTACCTCCACCGTCGTTCCACTAGGTCTTGCACCTTGCGCCTTATTCCTCTCATCTAGCTCCGTGCAATCTCTAATGAAGTGGTCCTTCGAACCGCATCCATAACAGCCCTATTAATGACTTACCCCAACATTCACCTAGGTGTCGCCTTCCACATTGGGGGCATTCTGTCTCTCTTGATGATTATTGCCCACACTAGCTATCAAGTAGCTCGAGTCCGTCAATGGTCGGGCTCTAATGGAAATTCCCGCATCGTCCTCGACTTCATCGGTGTCCTCCTCGAACCTCTTTACACCGAGAACGGAGCTTTACTCGTCGATCTTTTACGGTAATCTCTTGCTTCAAATTCAGCCTTCTTCTTCTCCTTCCCAAGTTCTTCCGCTTGCGTGCTCGTTCGACTAGTGTCACGAACTCCTTTATCTCCAAAATTCCCACTAGTAACTTTAACTCTTCATTCAATCCTTCTTCAAATCTTTTGCACATCGCAACCTCATCACCACACACTCCCGAGCATACCGACTAAGTCTTACGAACTCATGTTCAGATTCGAGATCTGATCATCCGCCTTGCTTGAGTTCCAAGAATTCCTTACGCTTCGATCGATGAACTGTTGACTAATGTATTTCTTTCAAATTGGATTGGAAGAAATCCCAAGTAACTCGTTCATTTGGGACTATGGAAATTAAAGTCCTCCACCAATAGTAAGTCGAGTCTCAACAAGGATATAGCACACTTAAGACATTCATCGGTGTGCATGACAGTTCATCTAACACTCTAATGGTGTTATCGAGCGTAACTCGGCCTTTTCGGCATCATCAAGAACTATGGCCTTGAACTCCTCGCCCCACGCTTCCTAATCAAGTCCACGGTGGTTTACTCACCTCACAGGATCGAGAATCGGAGGCATTGCGGGCTCTTGGGGTGGAGTATTTAAATTCGGGAATGGTTGGACAGCCGAGTTGGTTCGGGCATATTACGCGACCCACTCATTCATCATGGTGAAGAAGGCTTGTTTCGCCTTTCATTTTGATTATTCGCGGATGATCGAGGCTCAACAGGCGGTGTCCCTTGCGCAGAGCAGCCGCTACACTTTCAACGTCATCCGCCAAGGGTCTCTCTACCGGGTTCCATTGCTAATCAAAACAAAATTCCAACCGTCGAAGTCATCACATTATTAAGCGCTAACAATTTGGCATGTATAGCTTAGACTCACACGCGCTATGGTAGTCCTAGAACCGACTAAACCATAGCTCTGATACCAATAAAATTGTAACACCTAACTCGTGACCGACGCCGTGTCGGACACGAGGGGTTAACGCCAAACCTCTCAAGATACCAACCAATTTGACGTTACCAACAAAGCTGGAAAACTGCATCACCGTTGCCTTTTAAAATCATATCTCGAGTTTCAAAACTCGAAACTGGTTTCGTAAATTTTCCCTAAATTTAGACTCATATACCCATCCATGGATTTATTTTTAGAATTTTTGGTTGGGCCAATTGGTACAGTTTATTAGTTAAAGTCACCCATGTTACAGGGACTAACTGCTCTGACCTTCGCGCGTTACAACTTGAATATCTCCCTGTACAGGGCTTTAATACTGGTGCCATTTGTTTCTAATGAAACTAGACTCAAAATGGAATCTTTACATATAAGGCATGACTCCTAATTCTTTCTGGATAATTTATGGTAAATTTTCAAAGTCGCGACAGGGGACCCAGAAACTGTTCTGGCCCTGTCTCACGAGAACCTTAATATTTCTCAAGATACCGCTCATATGGTCGTTTCGTTTCGTCCATATAAAAATAGATTCATCAAGGTTCAGTTCCATAATTTACTCACTATTTAATTCTACTTCTACTATTTTTAGTGATTTTTCAATCTCATCTCACTGCTGCTGTCCGCAACAGTTACTGCAGAGACTATGCCAATTTCATGAATTTTTCCTTGGCCTTAATCATCCATCATACATGACACAAATTATGGCCACCTTATCAAAATTTGAGTTTCTAAGACTCGTGGCTATAGGTTCTAGCATCCCACTCGACGACCACATAGGCCATTTTCACATGGCTTAAAGTTTACACCCACAATTCGACAAAATATAATAGCCTATACATGCCAAATGTTCTTCAACAACAAAAACAATACCACAAGATTTCAGCCGGTGTGATGACTTCAACGACGGTCCCGATCACGCAAACAATACGAGTCCGAGAGACCTAAAATGGGTGACAAGAAAACACCGAGTGAGTTTACAACTCAAGAAGTCGTAAGCATTCATCAATCCACCGATAAAGTTACTACAACATGAAACAATAAACGAGGCTAGGTACTCATCCATATCGAATCTATACCATAATTCCTCGGACCTTTCGGTCCAATCTCATACCAAGTCATACATCCACATTTCATATTCTACACAACAAGATATTTGAGGCATTTTCACACACTAACTCATTTCCACCACAATCATACAATTTCAATCATCACATAGATTTAAGACTTACCAAATTCAACCCCGAGCATGAACATATTTTCTATTCGTCATGAGCTCGAGGTACTTACCCGATCCGCTGTCCGGATTAGCTCGATAATGTCGCACACTCAGTGCCAATTGTAATGCAAGAGCATATAGTGAATCCGCACACTTAGTGCTATATGTATTCAACTCGCACACTTAGTGCTATATAATCAAACTCGCACACTTAGTGCTGTACAATTTTAAACCCGCACACTTAGTGCCAATCTTGTCACCGTGTCCATTTATACCCGCACACTTAGTGCCGAGACCAATACCTTATGTATTTTGCTGCATTTATACATTCAACAATGGCATCATTCCATACACATACATTTCCATTTACACACCAACTCATTTAAACACATTTGCATATATATATATTGATCATTTAAATCAACACCAAATATACGCTTAATGACTTACCTTGTGTTGGGTAAAACAGTCCAAGTCGGCTACTCGATGACCTTCGTCTTTCCCTTGCTTGATTCTCCTTCTTTAACTCCTTGAGCTTAATCAATAAATCAACTAGTTTAACCCTCTTGCTAAACATTCATAATTCAATTACACATGCATATGTATGTTTGTATATTCGGCAACCATCCTCACTTATTACCCATTTGGTCAACAATCTAAGCCAAGATAAGGCTTCAATATGGTTGCCTCTAACCGAATACATGCACACCAATCTACTTCCTTTGGCCGAATATGCATGTCTATGTGGAGGCCAATTTTACACTTAATACTACACAAAAAAACAGCATACATTTTCCTAATTAACGATTACATATTGTAGTTCTATACACATCTCTCATTTATTTCATAACCAAACAACATCACAAGCAAATAGACACCTTAAAATAGTATACATGTCATACCAATTCATCATGTGCAAACATATATTCATGTAGGTGCAATGGTCAATTCTCAAGTGGCTTATATCCAAATATACACACATATCCAAAGCTTAAATCTTACTTACCATGCAACATGCATGAATCATACTTATGGATATAACATGGCGAATACCACAACACCATACCGCTTTCAATTTGGTCATGGTTAAACAAAGAACTTAGTATCTCATTCAAAAATGCTAAAAGAAAATCTAAGAATCCTCAATCCACCATCACATGAATCATTATCAAGCTTGATATTTAGCATGCAATGGCATTAACACCATATTCACTTTGGCGAATTTCATTCCCATGACATAACAAAGATTTGAACCATGGGCTAACAAGAACATCAAGCTAGCAACTAAAATATACATGAATCTCATGGCAAAACATCAAACTTACCTTAATCTAGGTACAAGTATGGCCAAACCTCCTCCTAAACCTCTTCCAAACCAACATGAAACAAGAATTCCTTCCTTCTTCCTTAGAATTTTCAGCCCAAAGGAAATGAAAATGATGAACAAAATTCTTCTTTCTTTCTCCACACTCACGGCAATGGGCATGCATGAGACCATTTTTTTCTCTTTTTTTTTGTTCCTTTTCATTATTAAATTCCCATGCTCACTATTTTATTTTTTCTTACATACACCATTGTCCCAACATGTTTTATGACATGTTTTTACCCATAATCTCTTGTCATGGCCGCCACTAACTATTAGGGGGAAATTTGACATGCAAGTCCTCCCTTTGACTACATGCACTATTAGGTCCTTATAGATTAGCCTATCACTTTTCAAAAGTGTCACACAAGTCCTACTAATCAATTCACATGCTATCGGCTAAATCGAAGCTTGAAATTTGCACACATTCATAATTACATATTCTAGACAATAAATATTACGTTCAAACATTTCGGTGACTCGGTTTAGCGGTCCCGAAACCACTTCCCGACTAGGGTCAATTTTGGGCTGTCACAACATGCGCATGATTGAATAAGTGTTGCCGCCGAATGCGAGGGTAGGAGAGTAGAGTTTAGATGGATAGCAATAAAAAAAGTTAGCTGATTCGATGCGTCTTAGATATAATGTGCTCTCTGATTTTGCCTTTGTGTGTTTCCTTCTCAACCAATCTAATCTCTCCGGGCATGAGCTAGTTAAAGCTTCAATACGACGGATTTTGGAGCAATGATGAATTAGAAGAGGCTAATTTTGTGCGTCGGCCCAAACTTTCAATCTATCATGACAAGCCCATGTGGAAAATTTTAACAAGCTTAGGCACTTCACTTCAAGGACCCCAATCAATCCCATAAGCCTAGACGTTTCATATTAGGTTCGGGTTTTAGGCTTAATTTTTATTATATATAAGCCCAATATTGTATTTATCAACTCTTATTATTTTATTATTATTTTATTCCAATTTTTATTAAGTATTTTAAGTTATTTAGGAGTTTTATGTTAACAAGAAAGTTTAGTTTAAAACTACTTCTTGTTTAGATTAAATTAGAATTCTTGTATACTTAAGAGTTTTATTTAGATTTATTTAGCTAGCCTATATATAGGCCTTTGCATTGTACACAAATCATACAATTGATTATTATTCAACTTCTCTTTTGAGTTAATAAATTCTCTTTGAGTTTTTTTTTCGGGAATTTCTCTTGAGTTTTCTTTTAGAAGAGTTTTAACAATCTTTTCAGATTACGGGGATCATCTTCAAACTTTTTCTTGGAGGGGAAATCAGAGCCGCTTGAAGGGAGTTGTGGATTTTTCATGTTTCTAAGGCTTCTTAGGACTTTACATACCACGTTTTATCTTTCTATCTATCTTCTTTATTTTTCTTATTTATTAATTCTAATCTTAGATTTCGTTATACTATTTTATTCATCTTAGTTATTTATTTTTATCTAACTTGGATTTCGTTTGCATTTTAGGTTGTGTCAGAATCCAAGTTTCTTTTTGAACATCTAGAGCTCTCAGTCAAATCCGTGACTTTGAAAAAGTTTATGATCCGCTTCTGCATTCATCCGCATCATTCCATATCATAACTATTGGATCTGGTGCCCTAAGTATAGTATTTTCGTCAATACACACTTGTAATTTTTTTTAACATATTGCTTAATAAAAAAAATTCATTGATTACATTAATATACTTTGTAAAATTGTCCCCACATGGTTTTTGTATCCAAAGAAAAATGGAAGCAAATGTTGCTCATTGGTTATCTAATTTTAACTAATATTAAACGATATTAAGTGGTTGGATCGTAGTACCTAAAGACAACTTGTATTAGTAGACGAACCTAAACACGTCTTTAGTCTAATAGGAAATGAGCTAACCAATTAAAAGACTAATATGTCGTCTATCAAGTCCAATTGTAGAGATGCCTTATCTTGGGCATCAGAGTAGATGACTTCCAAAAGATAGAGACATAGAAATGACTGATTGGACTGACAGTACATTGGAAACGACCCAAGCAGAATAGATCCTAAATCCGTTAATAGATTCATTCACTTGTGACATTCATAGTGTGACATACCTAAATCATGAGTGGATGGCGAACTATGTATGTGTGACTCGTACACTTTGATGTAAGTAAAAGCTTGAGTTCAAATAGATAAGGAACTGAAAGCTAGTGCGTTGGGTGTACGACCTCTATAGTATGTAGCGTCATTCAAAATAGTGGAATTCATAGCCCAAAACATGGGTAAATGGTATCCTCTCGTTAGCTTTACATGGTTGATGAAAAGTAAACGTAGCCACGGGTTGTCCGTCTTTGTTATAGATGACTTAATCACAATTTGATAGTGATTAACTTTTCATGAAGGAAGATGTAATGAGATAAAATAGGATCATATTGGGAGAACGAATATTATCACAAATAGATCAAGGATATCCTATGAGGGTAACACATTATGAAAAGGTCATTGGACGAGTACTAAGTAGTTACTTTCATAATGCTATGTTGTTGAGGAGAGCTCAATCACGATACTATAGTGGAATGATTTCCTGACTAGATTAGTTTATAATTAATAGGTGAAAAGATAGAATTTAATTATAAATCATTTGAGCCTCAACTATAAATGTCCAACCGATCCCTCCGTTAACTCGTCAAAACCAAAAATGAATTGCGTTTTGAATAGAAATAAACAGAATGAAGAGGAAAAGAGAAATGGTAAACATTTAGGAATGATTATGGTTTTCTTTGAAATGGAGAGATTAAGTCATTAGGAAATGAATGTGGGTTTCCAAAAATGGAAATAAAAATGAAAATGAAAATAGAAACTTGCAATCCTATATAGGATTACTTAAAAAATGATGGAAGAATGATTTTATGTTTTTGGACTGTTTTGAAGCCCAAAAATGAAAATAAACCATTCAGTCATAGTGAACATGTTGAGTTGTGACATATTGAATGAATTTTCTTGAAATTTTACTTAGGGTAAAATCGTCAAAATTCTACTAAAGTAAAATTGGGATGAGAAAATTATTTAATATGTAAATATTAAATTTTATTTTGGAAAATAAAAAAATTGAATCGGGTTCAATTACATTATAGACTACTGGGTCAAAAAGGCTCAAGAAGTACTCGTAATTAGACCTGATATGAGAGAGAGGCCCAAAACCCCTCATATAATATGAAAGGGGCGGCAACCCTAGTAGAAATACAAGGGTGAGTCTCTCACCTCTTTCCTACTCTAAGTAGGATATTATTTTTCTATTTAAAATAAACCTCTACAACTCTACAAGGATTCTACCTTCTCTTCCTATAAATAGATTGCACCGATACAACTTTTGAGATATTGTTATTCTACCAAAAAATAGAGAGAATTTATTCTCAACTTATAAACATATTTTTTAGAATAATAATTTTATCGACTTCTATTAAAGAAGAGAGAATTTATGTTTTCACCCTAGAAGGAAAATTTTTTTCTAGTTTATGTTTTGATTTAATTGGTTCAAGCCACACACTTGAAGCAGTTTGTGGTACGAGAATAATGGAGAAGATCGTTTGGTTGAAAGCCAAAAAAATAAGGATCCGCTTATCTAAAAACACATGTACGAATTAGATTAAGGTTTATTGCTATAAATATCACAAACCGGGTCGGTTTTCAAAATTTTAATTTTTCGTTGTACAAGAAAACTATTTTTGAATCGTGTTTTTTCCAATAGTAACTCTAACTAATAGGCTACTAGCCAAATCCTCCTAAGAATCTTGTATGACCCAATGAACTTAGGGCTCAACTTGCCTTTCTCTCCAAACCTCAAAACTTTCCTCCATGGTGACACTTTTAAAAAAACTAATCTTTGACACTATACTTAATGTCCTTCCTCTTCAGATCTGCATACGACTTCTGCCTATCTGAAGCCTCTTTTAGTCAGTCTTGAATCAATCTAACCTTACCCTCAGTCTCCTGAACCAATTCAGGACCCAAAATTTTCCTTTTGCCTAACTAAGTCCAACACAAATGGTGTCTAACACTTATGACCATACAAAGCCTCATACAGTGCCATCTGTATGCTTGACTAAAAACTATTATTGTATGTGAACTCAGTTAACGACAAGTGCTCCTAATTACACGCTGAAGTCAATCACACAATTCCTCGACATGTCCTCCAAAACCTAAATTACTTACTTTAACTGTTCATCTATCTATGGATGGAAAGTCATATTGAAATCCAGTCTAGTACCTAGTGCCTCATGCAATTTCTTCCAGAATCAAGACATAGAATGAGGATCATGATCAGAAATAATTGATAACAGTACCCCATATAGTCTCACAACCTTGGAAATATACAACTTAGCTAGCTTTTACAGAGAAAAATCTAAACAAACCAGTAAAAAGTGAGCTGACTTAGTCAACCTGTCCACTATCACCTAAATAAAATCGTTCTTAGTAGGCGTTAAGCGCAACCCGCTAACAAAGTCCATAGTCGCACTCTCCCATTTCCACCAATGAATTTTAATAGGTTGCAACAAACCAAAAGGAAATTGGTGCTCAGCTTTCACTTGTTGGCACATCAAACACTTAGCCACAAAATCTGTCACCTCTCGCTTCAGACCAAGCCACAAGTATAGTTCTATTAGATCTCGATACATCTTATTTTGTCCAGAATGCATAGCGTAAAGGCTACTATGCACCTCTCAAAAAATAGATTGTCTTAGTTCCTTATCATTCGGCACATAATATCTCCCTCGAAAACATAAAATACCATCAGAATTGAACCCAAAGTCCACTTCTTACCTTCCTCAACTTACTTAACTTAAGGTAACAGAGTCACATCCAAAGACTACTTCTCCTTCATCTTACTAACCAAAGTGGGCTTTACTTGCAACTCTTCTAGTAAGCCACCATCCTTAAACAAAGTTAGTCTAGAAAACATGGCCCTCAAATCTACCATCGACCTTCTACTTAAAGCATATGCCACAACATTGGCTTTTCCAAGATGATACTCAATAACACAATCATAGTCATTAAACAACTCAATCCATCTTTGTTGTCTTAAGTTCAACTCTTTTTGGGAGAGAAGATACTTGAGACTCTTGTGATCCATTTAAATAATACACTTCTCACCATACATATAATGTCTCTAGATTTTTTAGTACAAACACTAAAGTTGCTAGTTCTAGGTCATGAGTCAGATAATTGCATCTATACGGTTTAAGTTAGCTCGATGCATAGGCCACAACCTTACCGTCTTGCATCAACATACATCCAAGACCAGTATGGGATGCATCACTGAACACCACATATTCCTTTCTCGATTCAGGCTGAATCAAAACCTATGCTTGAGTTAACACAAAATTTAGCTTTTCAAAGCTAGTTTGCTAATCATTAGTCCATTTAAAATGCATATTCTTCTTAAAAAGCTTGGTCAAAAGACCAAAAATTAGAGACAACCCCACGATGAATCTCCGATAATACCCAATTAAACTAAGGAAGCTTCAAATCTCGGAAACATTCTTAGGTTGTCTCCATTCCAGAATAGCCACTATTTTCTTTGAATCTACATGGATACCTTCAGCTGATATCACATGACCTAGAAACATTACTTTGAACTTACACTTACTCAACTTCTCTTAGCCAGCTAATACCACTCTAAGATGCTCATCATGAACAACTTTGGTTTTGAGTAAACCAGGATGTCATCGATAAACACAATGACAAACTGATCCAAAAATGGATGAAACACCCTATTCATCTGGTCCATAAATACGGTAGGGACATTATTTAGACCAAAAGGCATTACCAGAAACTTGTAATGACCATACCAAGTCTTGAATGGATTTTTAGGCACATTCGATTCCTTCACTTTCAATTGGTAATAACTAGATCTTAGATCAATTTTAGAGAATATCATTTCTCATTGAAATTAATTGAACAAGTCATCAATCCTTGGCTGAGGATACTTGTTTTTAACAGTCAACTTTTTCAGCTATCGGTAGTTAAAGTACAGCCTTATTGAACCATCTTTCTTCTTAACAAACATATCTGAAGATCCCTAGGGTGAAACACTAAGTCTTATAAACCATCAATCCATAAGCTCCTGAATTTGAACTTTAAGTTCTTTAAGTTCCTTAAGTGCCATGTTGTAGGGAGCAATGGACACTGGTGTAGTTCCAAGCAACAATTCAATTTCAAATCAACCTCCCAATCGGGAGGTAGCCTAGGTAGTTCCCTGGGAAAAACATTCAAAAACTTTTTTATGGTACAGATACTGTCCACAACTGAACTACTTGCACTTGCATCTCGAACAAAGGCCAGATATGACTCATTCCTTTTTCAAACCAGTTTCTCTACTACCATAGTGAAGATCTTATTGGACATATAGTCTCTACATGTACCTAACATCACAATCTCTTTACCATCAGTTGTACTTAAAGCCACTATCTGAGCATCACAGTGCAAACTGACTTGATGTTCAACCAACTGGTCCATCCCTGTCACATCCCACAATTTTACTTTAGTAGCATAAAAATAAAAACAAGGAAGTGAAGTGGTCTACTAGTTTAATGCTCCTTAGCTATCCTAGAGGTCCTAAGTTCAGGTCCCCTTGTTCACATCCTTTTTATTTATTTTTTCAAAAACATTTCCCATGTGCACAATGGGCTTGTCATCCACCCCATAGCTACCTTGTTTAGGAGGACCCCTTTCCCTCTTTAGGAGTCAAACTTACCATAAGTTGAGGTAATATGATCCCCTTTTCACTCCATGCCTGCCTCTCTTGCCATTTCTTCTCCCCATTGCCATAGAAGTGGTTCATTAATCCTAGATTAGATTGACCACCCATTCCCCTCACTCTCCACCTCTCTTTGTTGTCTCCTCCTTCCTCTCCTCTATATTCTTTTTTTTTTTCTCATCTACTCCCTTTTGCTAGCCATCACCTTTTTCTTTTTCATTTATGTTTTCTTCCTCCATTGTGACTCGACCCTATCACCACCAAACACCACACCTCTTAGCCACCGTGTTGCTCATTCTTCTCGTTCTCTTCTCCATCTCCGTCTATCACTGTCGTGACTACCACTACACATCATAACGATTCTCTTTTCTCATCCATCTTCCACCTCATTTCATCTCTTTTTCCATCACTTCTTGTGACGAACCTTTAGTAATATTATTTATTTTTCTTACTCCCTTCCCATCGCTCCTCTGGTCGTCAGATCGCCGTTGCCATCTCTACCGGTGGTTGAGTTTTCTTCTTTTCTTTTAGACTCTTTCGTCTCCTTTATTGATCAAACCTACTGTACTCTCCTACTTGAATTCCTTACTTTGTATTTTAGAATCACTGATCAAATTATTCTTGTAGATCACTAAACTTCTTCATTCCTTCACCAAGTCGAACCATCGGCCTCGTCTGTTAATCGAGTAGAGTAAGTACCCGAGTAATTTTGGCATCATTCCCTTCTCTCTATTTTTCTCTTAAACTGAATGGTGCTAAGTATATATATATATGTCATTCATGTGTTAACACCCTTGTCCCTATGTCTTTTGAAGGACCAAATGATAACGACTCGGGAAATCATTAACATTGGGAGTGAAGGTGTTGGATTTGAGTGTTAGATCAAGGGTAAGTTTATCAGCGAGACTTAAATGATTTATTTCTATTAGGTATAACACTCATAATGGATCCTAACCAATAAAGATTATTTGTGTGTTTAGATATGTGACAGCCCTAAATTGACCCTAGTCGGAAAGTGGTTTCGGGACCACTAAACCGAGTCATAAAAATAATTAACCGTCATAGTTGATGCTTATTATATGTATATATGCATGTGTGAAAATTTCATGTTTGAATTTTGTTAATTGTAAGTGAATTTTATTAAATAGGACTTATGTGAGAAAATTTAGAAATGTGCTAGGCAAATGTAAAGTGGCCTATTAATGCATGTTATGAAAATGATGGGTTTGCATGTCAAATTACCCAAAATTTGAGCTAGTGGCCACCATGCTATGGGGTGAAACATGTTGTGAACATGTTGTGTTAGTGTGTTATGTTAGAAAGAATAAAATAAAGGGTTAGTAATTAAGTAATGAAAAGGGGAGGTGATGAAACCAAAGTTGTCTCCCCTTACCCCCTATTGCCGTGACTTGAAGAAAAAAAAAAGAAAAAGCTCTCATGTTGTTCAAGTTGGCGAATAGAAGAAAAAAGGAAGGAAAGAGCTTGGAGAAAATCGGCTATGGTGGTTCACTAGATTAAGGTATGTTTAATGTTGCTTTGAAAGTTCATACATCCTTGGATGATTAGTCTAAATTCTAACTATCTCATGGAGGATTTGGGGTTATTAGAGAGTTAGTATTCACTTCGGAGGCTTCAAAAGTTTTAGTTGAAGCCTTGATACTATTAGCGTGTTGGCTATATGGATGTGTTATGATGCTTGAGGTGTTAGATAAATTTTAACTCATCACCAAGTTCTTTAAGCAACCCAAGTTAAAAGTTTCGGTATTGAGGTATCTTGAGCAATGGCCATGGTAGGAGGTAGAAGAGAAATATGGTTGTTGTTAGATGAAGTAGAGTCTAACAAATGAGCACATATGTGCATTAGTTGCTAGATGGAGAAGAATCGGCTAGCAAGTTGTGTGCTAAGGCGAATATAAGTTTGAACATTATTGAGTAATGTATGTGTTTTAGAATTGATGGAATGGAGATTATGCTTAAATTGTGTTATGAACAATTATGTGTTAAATTAAGGTTTGCTAAGCTAGCTATTAAGGTGAAGTGCAAATGTTAGTATTTGATTTCTAGTGTATATATGTGTATTAGCTTTAGTTTTGAACTTGAAACAAAATGGTATTTAGTCAATACAAGTGACCATATTTGTAGAATGTATTAAGTATACAATCGGCCTCAACATAGACATGCATATTCGGCCACATGAATGAGTACATAGGTTGATGTGTATGTTCGGCCATAGGTAAGCATATTGATGGCTTTATCTTGACTTAGAAAATTCGCTAAGGAGAATATTGGCTAATATGTTGAATTTGATTCGTGATTTCATACATATATGACTCTAATGCCTAATATATAAGGGCTAAGTACCTTAAATTCCTCTTTGATGTTCAAAATGATTAAATCAATTTATTTGTTAATATTAAGCTTAAGAGCAAAGGGGAACTAAATCCGATAAAGGGAAGGAAAAAGTGATCGAATAGCCATCGAAATCGTTCGACAACATCCGAGGTAAGTTTTAAAGTAGTGAAACTTAGTTTACGATTTGATTAAGTCATGACGTATAATTATAACAATATACGGTGATATAATGATTCTACTTGAATCATATGTGAGTTAATTAGTCTATACATATGATAGGTAGCCGTATGTGCATAGAAATCATGTCATGAAGCAAGCCGAATCATGCTGTTCGTATGTGGCTATTGAAAATGTAATGCTTAATAATTAAATTGTGTTTGAATTCTAGTTATGAAAATGAAATATTGATGTGTCATGATTTATTGATATGTGCATGGATATTCGGATTGATACCCGGGCTAAGTCCCGAAGGCAATTGTGCTAGTGACTAATTCGGGCTAAGCCCAAGGCATTTGTGCGAGTTACTATATCCTGCTAAGTCCCAAGGCATTTGTGCGAAGTTACTATAACCGGCTAAGTCCCAAGGCATTTGTGCGAGTTACTATAACCGGCTAAGTCCCAAGGCATTTGAGCTAGTAGCTATATCCGCTAAACTCGAAGGTACTTGGTTTGGGAATGAGCGATCTTGCTGTAATAATTTAAATTGATACGCCAGAAATCCCAACGATGAGGTACGTTTCAGATATGCATTGGAGTAGTAAATTCCTTGAAATATTAATCGCTCACCAATTAATGAGCTTCCGACCTTTGGCTAAGTTGATCTTTTGTGTATGAATATAAGGGTTGGTAATGTGAAGTAAGTATGATATTGAGAATTTGTGCATAAGAAATTATCCGTTTAGCCATATGAATGCTATACTTTGGTTGTGTCTAATTTCATGGATCAAAACTTACTAAGCATTAAATGCTTACTCCGTTTCTTTGATTCTCTGTTTTATAGATTTTGGTTCGTCAGCTATCGGACTCGGGATTGTTGAAGTCGAAGTCATCCACACTATCAAAGCCCTTTTGGGACACTTTTGGTTGAACTCTGAAAATGGCATGTATAGGACTACCCTTTTGTTGTTGGTCATGTGCCCTTTGGTTTTGTATAAATTTGGATAGCCATGCGAAAATGGCTTATATACACTTTGAGCATAGCATAATAATCGTCTTGTATGTTGTTCATTAAGAGGTATGGAAATGTTTGGTAACGATTAGCCATTGGGAATGGTTAATTATGATTATTTTGATGCTATGTATGACAAACTCTAGTTGATTCATGGAAAACCATGAAATAGGTAAGGTTTACCTTAAAAACAGATGCTGACAGCAACAGTGGTGTGGATTTGAAAAATCACTAAAAATAGTAAGAATGGAATTAAATACTGAATAAATTATGTAATTGAACCTTGATGAATCTATTTTCATAGGGAATTAATGAAACAATCATATGAACAGTATTTTATGAGATTTTAAAGTTTTCGTGAAACAGGGCCAGAGCGGTTTCTGGATTCCCTGTTCGGACTTAGGAAATTCATTATAAATTAACCAGAGATAGTTAGAAGTCATGCCATAGATGTATAGATTCCTTTTCGAGTCTAGTTTCTTTAGAAACAAACGGCATAAGTATTGAAGCCCTGTACAGGGAGATATATAAGTCGTAATGCATGAAGGTCAGAGCAGTCGAACCCTAAAATAGGGGAGACTTTAACTAATAAACTGTACTAATTGGCCCGACCAAAAATTATAGAAAAAAATTTTTAGATGGATATATGAGTCTAGTTTCATGGAAAATTTGCGAAACTGATTTTCGAGTTTTGGAACTCAAGATATGATTTTAAGGTGACAATGACGCAGTTAGCCGCTAGTCTGGAAATTTTAAAATGGATTGTGAAAATAAGTGAATTAAGTCATTAACCCCTCCGTCCAACCCCGACAACGGTCTCTGTGCGGGTGTTACAATTTTATTGGTATCAGAGCTACGGTTTAGTCGATTCTAGGACTACCGTAATACGTTTTGGTCTAGCTATACATGCCATTTTGTGATTATTTGATAGTGTGGTGATTTCTGACATTTGCAAATGTGTTTATTTATAGTAATGGATCCTGATCCCGACCGAGCGGTAGCCGATGATCTTGAGAGTGTAGCGCCTGCTCCCGTACAAGGGACAGCGCCGGCGGACTCTCAACCTATTGCTAGTAATCCGAATGATGAAGTTAGACAAGCTTTTTATAGCGTGATGAATGATTGGTTTAACCAATACATTCGAACTAATACGGCTGTTCCACAACCTCCATTCCCGACTAATACCACCCCAAGACCTACAATACCTCCGAATCGACCAAATAAGGTCAAATAAGCCCTAGTTGATGAATCAAAACACGGGCTATCAATTTAAAGCTACCGACAATGATGATGCCGAGCAAGTGAATTTTGGTTGGACAACACTATTCGGTACTCGATGAGCTATCTTGCACACCGATGAGTGCCTAAAGTGTACTATCTCTTTGCTACGTGATTCTGCCTACTATTGGTGGAATACGTTGACTTCTATTATGCCCAGAGAGCAAGTGACTTGGGAGTTTCTTCCAAACCGAGTTTCAGAAAAAGTATATCAGTCAGAGATTCATGGATCAAAAATGGAAGGAATTTCTTGAACTTAAACAAGGTTCCATGTCGGTTACTGATTATGAACGAAAGTTTGTAAGGCTTAGCCGGTACGCTCGAGAATACATTTCTTCAGAAGCCGTAATGTGTAAACATTTCGAGGATGGACTGAATGATGATATAAAGCTGTATGTTGGCATTTTAGAAATCCGAGAATTTGTGGTACTTGTCGAGCGAGCTTGCAAAGCCGAGGAGCTCAGTATGGAGAAAAGAAAAGCTGAGGTCGGAGCAAAGGAGTTTCGTAAGAGGTCTTCGGGGAAGCCCTTCCAACACCATCGAAGAAATTTAGAGATAACTTAGGCGGTCTAGATACACTTGGTCTTTCTAGACGAGATCGCGATCGACCCCACATGAGTGCAATCGTGATGTACCCAAAATTGACCCTAGTCGGGAAGTGGTTTCGGACCGCTAAACCGAGTCACCGAAATGTTTGAACGTAATATTTATTGTCTAGAATATGTAATTATGAATGTGTGAAAATTTCAAGCTTGATTTAGTCGATTGCATGTGAATTCAGTTAGTAGGACTTGTGTGACACTTTTGAAAAGTGATAGGCTAATCTATAAG
Organism: Gossypium arboreum; assembly: GCF_025698485.1. Classification (NCBI taxonomy): domain Eukaryota; kingdom Viridiplantae; phylum Streptophyta; class Magnoliopsida; order Malvales; family Malvaceae; genus Gossypium; species Gossypium arboreum. Next base: position 64,728,889 of record NC_069079.1, on the reverse strand, counting down.
GACCTAATAGTGCATGTAGTCAAAAGGGAGGACTTGCATGTCAAATTTCCCCCCAAGTGCTAGTGGCCGGCCATGATAAGGAGTGATGGGCAAAAACATGTCATAAAACATGTTGGGACAATGGTGTATGTAAGAAAAAAATAAAATAATGAGCATGGGAATTGAATAATGAAAGGGAAGAAAAAAAAAAGAGAATGGTGAGTGTCCCCCCCCATTGCCGTGAGTTGAAGAAAAGAAAAGAAAAAAATTTGTTCATCCTTTTCATTCTCTCTTGACCGAAAATTCTAAGGAAGAAGAGGGAGTTCTTGCTTCATGCTTGGTTTGGAAGAGGATTAAGAGGAGGTTTGGCCATACTTGTGTCTAGATTAAGGTATGTTTGAGGTTGTGCCATGAGATTCATGCATGTTTTTAGTTGCTAGCTTGATGTTCTTATTAGCCCATGGTTCAAATCTTTGCTATGTCATGGGGATGATATTCGGCCAAGGTGGATGTTGTGTTAATGCCATTGCATGCTAAATATGAAGCTTGATAATGATACTTGTGATGGTGGGTTGAGGACTCTTGGATTTTCTTTTAGCATTTTTGAGTGAGACATTAAGTTCTTTGTTTAACCATGACCAAAATTGAAACGGTATGGTGTTGGGGTGTATTCGGCCATGGTATATCCATAAGTATGATTTATGCATATTGCATGGTAGGTAAGATTTGAGCTTTGGATATATGTTTATATTTGGATATAAGCAACTTGAGATTTGGCCCTTGCACCTATATGTACATATGTTTGCACATGATGTACTGGTATGACATATATACTATCTCAAGGTATATATTTACTTATGATGATGTTTCGGTTATGAAGTAAATGATAGATGTGTATTGAACTACAATATGTAATGCATTAGTTAGTAAAATGTATGCCGTTCATGTGTGGTATTAAACATGTAATTGGCCTCAACATCAACATGCATAATCGACCACATGAAAGAGTACATAGGTTGATGTGTTGTTCGGCCATAAGTAAGCATGTTGAAGGCTTTATCTCGACCTAGAAAATTCGGCTAAGGAGAGTACTAACTAATGTGTTGAGTTTGATGCATGATTTCACATGTATGTGACTTTAATGTCTAATGTATAAGTGTGGGCTAAGTGCCTTGTGTTCCTCTTTTCGATGCTCAAATGATTAAATCGATTTATTTATTTAATTAAGCTCAAGAGCAAAGGGGATCCAAATCCGATAAAGGGAAGGAAAAAGTGATCGAATAGCCGTCGAAATCGCTCGACCACGTCCGAGGTAAGTCTTCGAGTAATGATCCTACTTGTATTATATTAAAATGATTTGTCATATTATGGCGGATAGCCGAATGTGCGTAGGGACTACGTTGTAAAGTCGATTGAAATCATGCTCTTTGTGTGTGGCTATTGAGCCGAAATTGGAAAGGTTTGATAAATGTTTTGTGTTTGAGCCTTAGTAACGAAAATGAAATATGGATGTGTAGTGATTATTGATATATGTGTGCGTGAGCAATTGAATGATACCCGGGCTAAGCCCCGAAGGCATTTATGCTAGTGATTTTATCCGGGTTAAGACCCGAAGGCATTTGTGCGAAGTTGCTATATCCGGCTAAGACCAAGGCATTTGTGCGAAGTTGCTATACCGGTTAAGACCAAGGCAATTGAGCTTGTGGTTATATCCGGCTAAATTCCGAAGAAACTTGGTTTGAAGGTGAGCGTTTTGTGCTGCAATAAATTCAATTAATACGCTCAAAAAACCCAAACGATAAGGAATGTTTGCATGTGCATCGGAAAAGTCAATTCGTTTGAAATAGTATTCGTTCAATCGACTAACGAACTTTCGGCTCTTAGATAGGTTGATACCTTATGTGTGTATATGTTGATGAAGTGTGAAGTAAGTATGATTATGAGAATGTGTATTAATAAAGTGATTCATTTAGCTATGTGAATGTAATACTTTAGTCAAAGCTGATTTCATTACTTGAGACTTACTAAGCATTAAAATGCTTACCCCGTTGCTTTGGCTCTCTGTTTTATAGATTTTGCTCGTTAGCTATCGGATTCGGGATCATCAAGTCAAGTCATCCACACTATCAAAGCCCTTTTGGTACTCTTTTAGTTGAACTCTGGATATGGCATGTATAGGACTACCCTTTGCTGTTTTTCAAGTACGTTTTGTGATGTATGTGTATGCACCATGCGAAAATGGCTCGTAAAAGTGGAGTATGGCATTAGACCATTTGTGTTTATGTATATATGTATGGTTTCATGATGTGACTATGGACTGGAATGGAAGTGTTGGGAAAATAACCGGCCATTGGAATGGCTAAATAAGATTATATGTGGACCTATGTATGACAAAACTCTGGTTGGTCCATGGAAACCACGAAATAGGTAAAGTTCACCTTGAAAACAGATGCTGACAGCAGCAGTGGTGTGGATTTGAAAATTCACTAAAAATTGTAGGAATGGAATTAAATAGTGAATAAATTATGTAAATTAACCTTGATGAATCTAATTTCATATGGAAGAAACGAAACGGTCATATGAGTTATATGTTAAGAGATATTAAAGTTCTCGTGAAATAGGGCCAGAACGGTTTCTGGATCCCCTGTTCGGACTTTGGAAATTCATTATAAATTAACCAGAGATAATTAGGAGTCATACCATATATATATAGATTCCTCTTTGAGTCTGGTTTCTATAGAAACAAACGGCATCAGTATTGAAGTCCTGTACAGGGAGATATCCAAGTCGTAATGCGCGAAGGTCAGTGTAGTCGGTCCCTGTACAAGGGGAGACTTTAACTAATAAACTGTACTAATTGGCCCGACCAAAAATTCTAGAAAAAAATATGTAGATGGACATATGAGTCTAATTTCAGGGAAAAATTACGAAACTGATTTTCGAGCTTTGAAACTCAAGATATGATTTTTAAGGCGACAGTGACGCAGTGACCAGCTTGTCTGGAAAATTTTAAATGGACTGTGAAAATAATTAGGTCTGTGTGCACCTTGTGTTCGACTCTGGTATCGAACTCGGGTACGGGGTGTTACATGCACGAGTCACTTCGGTCGCCAGTGTTGGAAATGATCGTCGAGACAGAACGGAGTGTCAATATTGTGGTAAATGGCATTCGGGGAGTTGTCGATTCCATGACCGCTCCTGTTATAAATACGGATCAGCTGACCATTTTATCAAGGATTGCCCAAGACTGTCTGAACAAAATGTGAATCAGAGTGGGAAACCAGGTGCTACTACTACTCGGGGTAGACCGTCTAGAAACACGGGAAATGCTAGTGGCGGTCAGAGAGGATCTAGAGATGCTACAACCAGATCTGAGGCTCGTGCGCCTGCTAGGGCTTATGCTATACGTGCACGCGAGGATGCTTCTTCGCCTGATGTTATTACCGGTACTTTCACTCTCTTTGATACTAATGTGATTGCTTTGATTGACCCTGGTTCTACTCATTCTTATATATGTAAAACCTTAGCAACCAGTAAGACTTTACCTGTTGAGTCTACTGAGTTCGTAATTCGGGTGTCAAATCCCTTGGGTCGTTATGTGCTTGTCGACAAAGTGTGTAAGAAATGTCCCTTAGAAATCCGAGGTTACTGCTTTCCGGCCAATTTGATGCTTTTGCCGTTTGATGAATTTGATGTTATCCTCGGTATGGATTGGCTAACCGTTCACGATGCAGTTGTAAATTGCAAAAGAAAAACTATCGATTTGAGATGTGAAAATAATGAGATGATTCGAGTTGAGTCTACCGACTTGAATGGGTCGCCAGCTGTAATGTCATCGATGTTGGCTCAGAAATATGTAAGAAAGGGGTGCGAAGCATACCTTGCGTATGTACTTGATGACAAAGAGTTAGAAAAGAAGCCTGAATCTGTGCCAGTGGTTTGTGAATACCCGGATGTTTTTCCCGAAGAATTACCGGGTTTACCACCTGTTCGGGAGGTAGAGTTTGGTATTGAACTTGTACCTGGGACTGCACCGATTTCGATAGCTCCGTATCGTATGGCACCAACAGAATTAAAGGAATTGAAAGCTCAGTTGCAAGAGTTGACGGATAGAGGTTTCGCTCGACCAAGTTTCTCACCTTGGGGTGCACCAGTATTGTTTGTGAAAAAGAAGGATGGAACCATGAGATTGTGCATCGACTATCGTCAGCTGAATAAGGTGACAATAAAGAATAAATACCCGATACCACGCATTGACGATTTGTTTGATCAACTAAAGGGAGCCTCGGTGTTTTCAAAGATAGACTTGAGATCGGGTTATTATCAGTTGCGAATTCGAGATTCGGATATACCCAAAACTGCTTTTAGAACGAGATACGGTCACTACGAATTCTTAGTGATGCCGTTTGGGCTCACTAATGCCCCCGCGGTATTTATGGATTTGATGAATCGGATCTTCAGACCGTATTTGGATCGATTTGTAGTTGTGTTTATCGACGATATTTTGGTCTATTCGAGAAATGAAACCGATCATGCTGAACACCTGGGATTAGTGTTTCAAACTTTAAGGGATAAGCAATTATATGCTAAGTTCAGTAAGTGTGAGTTCTGGTTAAGAGAGGTTAGCTTCTTGGGTCATGTGGTGTCTGCATCGGGTATTCAAGTTGATCCGAACAAAATTTCAGCCATACTTAACTGGAAGCCTTCGAGAAATATTACTGAGGTTCGGAGCTTTTTGGGACTTGCCGGTTACTACCGATGGTTTGTAAAAGGTTTCTCGATGATAGCCACACCAATGACGAAGCTACTTCAAAAAGATGTTAAGTTCGAATGGACGGAAAAATGTCAGAAAAGTTTTGATCAACTGAAAACTTATTTGACTGAAGCTCCAATTCTAGTGCAGCCCGAATCAGGCAAAGAGTTTGTCATTTATAGTGATGCCTCCCTACTTGGGTTGGGTTGCGTATTGATGCAAGAAGGTCGAGTTGTAGCTTATGCGTCGAGGCAACTGAAGCCACATGAGAAAAATTATCCAACCCATGATCTCGAACTAGCTGCCATCGTATTCGCTTTGAAAATATGGCGGCATCACTTATTTGGTGAGAAGTGCCATGTATATTCGGATCACAAAAGTCTCAAATATTTGATGACTCAAAGAGACTTGAATCTGCGACAAAGGCATTGGCTTGAGTTGTTGAAAGATTATGAGCTTGTCATTGACTATCACCCGGGAAAGGCTAATGTGGTTGCGGATGCCTTAAATCGTAAATCACTATTTGCTTTACGAGCGATGAATGTACACTTGTCTGTTCTATCCAACAATGTGTTAGTGGCAGAATTAAAGGCCAAACCATTGTTGATTTATCAAATTCGTGAAGCTTAGAAAGTCGATGAGGAACTGGTTGCAAAACGGGCTGAATGTGTTTCGAATATGGAATCAAAGTTTCAAATTGATGAGGACGATTGTTTGAGGTTCAGAAATCGTTTGTGTGTTCCAAGAAGTTCAGAACTTATTTCGATGATTCTGAATGAAGCTCATTGTAGCCGAATGTCAATTCACCCGGGGAGTATGAAAATGTACAATGATCTGAGACGTCAGTTTTGGTGGCATGGTATGAAACGAGACATTTCTGATTTTGTTTCGAAGTGTTTAATATGTCAGCAAGTGAAGGCGGAACATCAAATGCCTACGGGTTTACTTCAGCCGATCATAATACCCGAATGGAAATGGGATCGAGTCACGATGGACTTTGTGTCTGGGTTGCCATTGTCGACAAGTAAGAAAGATGCAATTTGGGTTGTTGTTGATAGACTGACCAAGTCGGCCCATTTTATTCCCGTACGTACGGATTATTCACTGGATAAACTAGCTGAATTGTATGTTTCTCAGATTGTGAGATTACACGGGGTACCTATTTCTATTGTGTCGGATAGAGATCCGAGATTCACCTCACGATTTTGGAAGAAATTGCAAGAAGCTTTGGGTACCAAGTTGCATTTTAGCACCGCTTTTCATCCCCAAACCGATGGTCAATTCGAGCGGATAATTCAGATACTCGAGGATATGTTGAGATGCTGCATCCTTGAGTTTAGTGGTTCATGGGAACGGTATCTACCTTTGATTGAGTTCGCTTACAACAATAGTTTTCAGTCAAGCATTAAGATGGCGCCTTACGAGGCTTTGTATGGTCGAAAATGCTGTACACCATTGTTTTGGACCGAGCTTGGTGAAACTAAAATTTTCGGAGTTGATTTGATTAAAGATGCTGAGCAGAAAGTAAAAATAATTCGTGAAAGTCTGAAGGCACATCGATCGTCGAGAAGTCGTCGCGCGATTTGAAACGAAAGGACATTGCGTATCAGGCGGGAGATAAAGTGTTTCTTAAAGTTTCACCTTGGAAAAAGATACTCAGATTTGGGCGTAAGGGCAAACTGAGTCCAAGGTTCATAGGGCCATATGAAATATCCGAACGAGTCGGTCCATTTGCGTATAGATTGATTTTGCCCCCTGAACTTGAAAAGATTCACGACGTCTTTCATGTTTCGATGCTTCGACGTTATAGATCTGATCCATCGCACATAATAAATCCATCAGAGGTTGAAATTCAACCCGATATGAGTTATGAAGAAGAACCGATTCGTATCCTAGCTCGTGAAGTGAAAGAGTTGCGAAACAAAAAGGTTCCTTTAGTGAAAGTGTTATGGCTCAAACATGGGATGGAAGAAGTTACTTGAGAACCCGAGAACTCTATGAAAGAACGATACCCAAACCTATTTACTGGTAAGAATTTTCGGGGACGAAAATTTCTTAAAGTGGGGGAGAGTTGTGACAGCCCTAAATTGACCCTAGTCGGAAAGTGGTTTCGGGACCACTAAACCGAGTCATAAAAATAATTAACCGTCATAGTTGATGCTTATTATATGTATATATGCATGTGTGAAAATTTCATGTTTGAATTTTGTTAATTGTAAGTGAATTCTATTAAATAGGACTTATGTGAGAAAATTTAGAAATATGCTAGGCAAATGTAAAGTGGCCTATTAATGCATGTTATGAAAATGATGGGTTTGCATGTCAAATTACCCAAAATTTGAGCTAGTGGCCGGCCATGCTATGGGGTGAAACATGTTGTGAACATGTTGTGTTAGTGTGTTATGTTAGAAAGAATAAAATAAAGGGGTTAGTAATTAAGTAATGAAAAGGAGGGTGATGAAACCAAAGTTGTCTCCCCTTACCCCCTATTGCCGTGACTTGAAGAAAAAAAAAAGAAAAAGCTCTCATGTTGTTCAAGTTGGCGAATAGAAGAAAGAAAGGAAGGGAAAGAGCTTGGAGAAAATCGGCTATGGTGGTTCACTAGATTAAGGTATGTTTAATGTTGCTTTGAAAGTTCATACATCGCTTGGATGATTAGTCTAAATTCTAACTATCTCATGGAGGGATTTGGGGTTATTAGAGAGTTAGTATTCGACTAAAAGGCTTCAAAAGTTTTAGTTGAAGCCTTGATACTATTAGCATGTTGGCTATATGGATGTGTTATGATGCTTGAGGTGTTAGATAAATTTTAACTCATCACCAAGTTCTTTAAGCAACCCAAGTTAAAAGTTTCGGTATTGAGGTATCTTGAGCATTCGGCCATGGTAAGAGGTAGAAGAGAAATATGGTTGTTGTTAGATGAAGTAGAGTCTAACAAATGAGCACATATGTGCATTAGTTGCTAGATGGAGAAGAATCGGCTAGCAAGTTGTGTGCTAAGGCCGAATATAAGTTTGAACATTATTGAGTCATGTATGTGTTTTGGAATTGATGGAATGGAGAGTATGCTTAAATTGTGTTATGAACAATTATGTGTTAAATTAAGGTTTGCTAAGCTAGCTATTAAGGTGAAGTGCAAATGTTAGTATTTGATTTCTAGTGTATATATGTGTATTAGCCGAGTTTTGAACTTGAAACAAAATGGTATTTAGTCAATACAAGTGACCATATTTGTAGAATGTATTAAGTATACAATCGGCCTCAACATAGACATGCATATTCGGCCACATGAATGAGTACATAGGTTGATGTGTATGTTCGGCCATAGGTAAGCATATTGATGGCTTTATCTTGACTTAGAAAATTCGGCTAAGGAGAATATTGGCTAATATGTTGAATTTGATTCGTGATTTCATACATATATGACTCTAATGCCTAATATATAAGGGCTAAGTACCTTAAATTCCTCTTTGATGTTCAAAATGATTAAATCAATTTATTTGTTAATATTAAGCTTAAGAGCAAAGGGGAACTAAATCCGATAAAGGGAAGGAAAAAGTGATCGAATAGCCATCGAAATCGTTCGACAACATCCGAGGTAAGTTTTAAAGTAGTGAAACTTAGTTTACGATTTGATTAAGTCATGACGTATAATTATAACAATATACGGTGATATAATGATTCTACTTGAATCATATGTGAGTTAATTAGTCTATACGTATGATAGGTAGCCGTATGTGCATAGAAATCATGTCATGAAGCAAGCCGAATCATGCTGTTCGTATGTGGCTATTGAAAATGTAATGCTTAATAATTAAATTGTGTTTGAATTCTAGTTATGAAAATGAAATATTGATGTGTCATGATTTATTGATATGTGCATGGATATTCGGATTGATACCCGGGCTAAGTCCCGAAGGCATTTGTGCGAGTTACTATAACCGGGCTAAGTCCCGAAGGCATTTGTGCAAGTTACTATAACCGGGCTAAGTCCCGAAGGCATTTGAGCTAGTAGCTATATCCGGCTAAACTCCGAAGGTACTTGATTTGGGAATGAGCGATCTTGCTGTAATAATTTAAATTGATACGCTCGTAAATCCCAAGGATGAGGTACGTTTCGTATATGCATTGGAGTAGTAAATTCCCTTGAAATATTAATCGCTCAGTCAATTAATGAGCTTCCGACCTTTGGCTAAGTTGATCTTTTGTGTATGAATATAAGGGTTGGTAATGTGAAGTAAGTATGATATTGAGAATTTGTGCATAAGAAATTATCCGTTTAGCCATATGAATGCTATACTTTGGTTGTGTCTAATTTCATGGCTCAAAACTTACTAAGCATTAAATGCTTACTCCGTTTCTTTGATTCTCTGTTTTATAGATTTTGGTTCAGCTATCGGACTCGGGATTGTTGAAGTCAAAGTCGTCCACACTATCAAAGCCCTTTTGGTACACTTTTGGTTGAACTCTGAAAATGGCATGTATAGGACTACCCTTTTGTTGTTGGTCATGTGCCCTTTGGTTTTGTATAAATTTGGATAGCCATGCGAAAATGGCTTATATACACTTTGAGCATAGCATTATAATCGTCTTGTATGTTGTTCATTGAGAGGTATGGAAATTTTTGGTAACGATTAGCCATTGGGAATGGTTAATTATGATTATTTTGATGCTATGTATGACAAACTCTAGTTGATTCATGGAAAACCATCAAATAGGTAAGGTTTACCTTAAAAACAGATGCTGATAGCAGCAGTGGTGTGGATTTGAAAAATCACTAAAAATAGTAAGAATGGAATTAAATACTGAATAAATTATGTAATTGAACCTTGATGAATCTATTTTCATAGGGAAGTAATGAAACGATCATATGAACAGTATTTTATGAGATTTTAAAGTTTTCGTGAAACAGGGCCAGAGCGGTTTCTGGATTCCCTGTTTGGACTTAGGAAATTCATTATAAATTAACCAGAGATAGTTAGAAGTCATGCCATATATGTATAGATTCCTTTTCGAGTCTAGTTTCTTTAGAAACAAACGGCATAAGGATTGAAGCCTTGTACACGGAGATATATAAGTCGTAATGCATGAAGGTCAGAGCAGTCAAACCCTGAAACAGTTGAGAATTTAACTAATAAACTGTACTAATTGGCTCGACCAAAAATTATAGAAAAAAATTTGTAGATGGATATATATGAGTCTAGTTTCAGGGAAAATTTACGAAACTGATTTTCGAGTTTTGGAACTCAAGATATGATTTTTAAAGTGACAGTGACGCAGTTAGCCAGCTAGTCTGGAAATTTTTAAAATGGACTGTGAAAATAAGTGAATTAAGTCTGTTAACCCCTCGTGTCCGACCCCGGAAACGGTCTCGGGTATGGGGTGTTACAAGATAAATCTTTCGGGTTTAGATCTAAGCGAAATCACTACTAGGGGATTGTGGCATATTAAATTTATGAAAAAGGTGTGGGTTCAATACTATTTGTTATGTGTGATGTGTTTTATTTTGTTATATTAATAAATTAATTATAATTAATTGTGAGTACACTAAATATTGAAAGAGAAGTTGAAAAACTCATCAAGGGGAACACAAGTAAGTGACTCTAACCGAGTAATTCTATGAAACATATGATATATGTTATGATTATAACTGTGATAAAGATGTTTGTGTAGGTCTCATCCTCATGTTATGTGATGCATGGCTTATATGATACGTTTGATGATTTAAATATGTGATATCTATATATGTATATGTTAATATTAAGATCTATTATCTAATATGAAGAGCATGTTAAAGCATGTGAAAGTGATTATTAAGTGATATGTGAGCATGTGAGCATGTTCCCATGTCTAAGTGTAAAAGTGATTCATATGTATTAAAAAGTGAAATTGCCATATCATATGCATGGGGTGGGTTTTTTGAAAGTTGAAAGTATGTGGCAGTTTATCTGCAAATCAGTGGTGGCTTGTCCACAAAGTGTTTTAATGGCAGTATATCTACATATGTGGTTGTCCTTAAAGTGTTATTAGTGGCAGTTTATCTGCAAATTAGTGATGGCTTATCCACAAATGGTTTTTCGGATGGACGAGTTCTGGGGAACTTGATATTGGTGCGTAGCAGAGATGGTAGGAAATTTTAAAAAATGTACATCGTTTTTAAAATATGCATTGGTAAGTTCATACATAAGTAACAGTGTTAAAATTTATGAATGTTATGATGATCAATATGTTGAGATTTATGTTTTGATACTTATGTGAATATATATTTGTGTTGATCTTACATTGGGCTCTTTAAAGCTCACCCACTTTACTTGTGTTTTAGATAATCCTCATGGTTAGGACTTGGATGTGATCATCGGTGGTGCTCTTGAAAATGTTTTTAAATAAACATATGGACTTTTATTTATGATTTGGATGTTTATGGACTTTATCGCTATTTGGGACTTTTCATATTAAATTATGGTACTGTGGCATGGGATTTTTAACATTGGTCATTATGCATGGAGTATACTTATGAATTTAATAAATTGGATTTTTTTGCTAATAAATAAAGTTTTGAACAATTAAAGAAAAAACTATTTTTGCAAACTCGTTTTATCAAATTTGAATTTAAAGATCACTAACTTATTTTCCAAATAATGACAAAGGATTTCTACCAAATTTTTGGTTAAACTTATCATTTTTTAAAGAGAAATAATAACACATGTTTTCAAAGATGAATGAATTCACTTCAACTAATGTTTTCACCATATCTATGGCCCATGTAATTGCTTAGGTTGGGTCGTAACTTGTAGGCCTAGTTTAAGGGTTTACAATCCCCAGAGTTAGATCAAATTCTCCAAAAGGCAACTTCATTAGATATGCCAGAAATACTTCACCTTAAACCTCCAATGGACATCTTCTATAGATTTTACTTACTACCACAGACTGTCCCAAATAACCAATTATAGTAACATTATTACACCAATTTTCTCTACCCCAATTCCTAGTAGAACCAATATCAATCGTAGGAAAGTACTGAACAGAATGGATCGTAAAATTACCTTTAATGACGTCGAATGTGTCACAGTCCTCTCGATGCCTAGTTGTATAAATGGAAGCTGGCTACTTGCTGACCTTAACTGATATTACCAATCACATCAACATTACCAACCCTATTTTGACCTCGACTCCTTAGAGGTAACTGTTGGAAAAAATCTGGTTTGAAAATCTTGCATAGTGAAAAATTAAACTTTTAAAGACCGATCTAGTTTGTGATATTTATAGCAATAAACCTTAATTTAATTCATACTTTTTTAGCTTAGTGAACATTCGTTGCTCTCGACTTTCAAGCAAATGATCTTCTCCGTTATTTTCGTGCCATGAATTGCTTCAACTCTAGGCTCAAACCAATTGAATTGAAACACAGAACTAGAAAAAGTTCTCTCTTTTGGGAGTGAAAACAAAAATTCTCTCTTCTTAATAAAAACTGGCAGAATTGTTATCCCGAAAAAAATATATGTAATAGTTGAGAATAAATTTTCTCTATTTTCCAACATAATAACAACCTTTCAAAATTGTATTAATAGTTCTATCGTGCCATCTATTTTTGGGAAAAGAAGGTGGAATCCTTGTTGAGTTGTACTGGATTATTTCAAATAGAAAAACAACATCCTAATTAGAATAAGACTAGGGTGGAGGGCACACCCTAGTATTCCTACTAGGGTTTCCTCCTTCTTCATGTCCAAGGGGTTTTTGGGGTTCTCTCACATCGGGTCCAATTATGAGTACCTCATTGGCCTTTTGACCTAATACTCTGTAATGTGATCAAACTCGATTTGATTTTTCTATTTCCCAAAATAAACTCTAATATTTATATATAAAACAATTTTCTCATCCCAATTTTACCCACAACAAAATTTTGATGATTTTGCCTTTGGTAAAATTTCAAGAAAATATGTTCAATATTTCACAACACAACATGTTCACTATGGCTAAATAATTTATTTTCATTTTTGGGCTTCAAAATAGTCCAAAAACATAAGCTCATTCTTTCGATCATGTTTTAAGTAATCCATGTAGGATTGTAAATGGATCATTTCCATTTCCTTTTTTGGAAACCTACATTTATTTCCTATGGATTCCATTTCTCCATTTCGGAGAAAACCACAATCATTCCTGAATGTTGCCTATTTGTCTTTTCTTATTCATTACATTCATTTCTATTCAAACACACAATTCATTTCTGGTTTCAACGAGTTAGAGGAAATACTGATTGGACAAATGTAGTTGAGGATCAAATTATTTATAATTAAGTTTCAGCATTTTTCCTATTAATTATAAACTCATTTAGTCACGAAGTCATTCCACTGTAGTATTGTGACTGAGTTCTCCCTAGCAACATACCATTGTGAAAGCAACTAATCAGTGCTCGTCCAATGACCTTGTCATTAGTGTGTTACTCTCATAAGATATCCTTGATATCTTTGGGATAATATCTTCTCTCAATTTGATTCTATTTTATCTCATGGTAACAATTACATCTTCCTTCATGAAAAGTCAATCACTATCAAATAGCGATCAAGTCATCCATCACAAAGATGGACAACCCATGGCCACGTTTACTTTTCATCAACCGTGTAATGCCAATGAGAGGATATCATTTACCCATGTTTTAGGCTATGAATTTCACTGTTTTGATTGATGCTACATACTACAGAAGTCGTTCACCCAACGCACCAACTTTCAGTTCCTAATTTATTTAAACTCAAGCTTCTACTTACATTAAAGTGTACGAGTCACGCAAACATAGTCCACCATCCATTCAGGATTTAGGTATGCTACACTATGAACATCACAAGTGAATAAATCAATAAACAAATTTTGGATCTATTCTGCTTGGGTCCTATTCGATGTACTGTCAGTCTAGTTAGTCACATCTATGTCTTTATCTTTTGGGAGTCATTTACTCTGATGCATAAGACAAGGCATCTCCCTAATTGGACTTGATAGATGACATATTAGTCTTTTAATCGGGTTTATCATTTCTTATTAGACTAATGACATATTCAGGTTTGTGTTCTAATACAAGCTGTCTTTTCGTACTACTATCCAACCACGTAATATCACTTTTTATTAGTCAAACATTTAGACAACCAATGATCAACATTTCCTTCCATTTTGCTTTGTGTGCAAAAACCATTTGAGGATAATTTTATACAATATATATTAATTTGATTAATGGATTTTTTTTATTAAGCAATCTTTTTGAAAAAAAATTACAAGTGTATATTGATGAAAATACTACACTTAGGGCACTCGATCTAACAGTTTTCCACTTGCCCTAGTAAAGTAGATAAGTCATGTTTCACATTCTTATGCCCCTCCATATGTTTCCTAAAGAGCTCTCTGCTATTAGTGTCTTGGCCCAACAAATCCCTGAGGTTTGTTATCATAACCGATCTTTGACTACGTCTACCATTCTGTCAAACACTACCGTCTCCCTTATGTGTTTTATCCTTATGTGATTTATTTAGGTTTAATAATATCCACACTATTATAGTGCCATAGCTTTTCCATACCTCATATTCAGCCCTCTATAATGAAGTTAGCAGTGGAAACCTCTCTACACTTACTCACACAATGGACCTTCCACCTACGACAAAAACATAGCCCGATGTCGATTTCCTTGAATCTTGACACATTTGGAAGTTAGAATATGTATATTCGATAGGAGTGAGATCTCTTCCAGAATACATAAGCTTATAATCCCTCGTTCTCCTTAAATACTTGAGTATATGCTTAACTTCTTGCCAGTGTATTAGTCTTAGATTCGCCTGATATCGACTTACCAACCCCACACAAAATAGATATCTGGCGTGTGCATAACATTGCATACATGAGACTTCCTAAGACTTTCTATTTCCAAAGCGTAAAGAACCTTTCCCATGTTCTCTCTTTCTTCCGCTATCTTAGTACAATTCTCTAAAGAGGGATGAAATTCCAATATGAAAGGTTGATTTCCCTTCTTCAATTCCGTCATTGAATAATGCTCTAATATCTTGTCTATGTATGAAGCATGAGACAATGCTATCACTTTGTTCTTTCGGTCCCTCAAGATTCAAATATCTAGAACAAAATTATCTTTTCTTACACTTTTCATGCTAAATTGTTGGGTTAACCACAGTTTAATCAATGAAAATGTCCCTACATCATTCCCAATGAGTAGAATATCATCGACACATAGAATGAGAAAATAACCTTTCCATCCCTTAAGCGTTTATAAACATAAAGTTCATCTATGTTTTGCTCAAATAAAAAAGTCTTGATTGCTTGATTGAATATTTGATTCTAAGAGCAAGGCACTTTCTTAAGTCCATATATGGATTTAAACAGTTTATAAAATTTATGCTCATTTCCTTTAGCTATATATCTGATGAGTTGCTTCATGTAGATGCCTACTCTTCATGATAGTTGTTCAAAAACACTAGCTTGACAACCATTAGCCATATCTCATAATTAAGAGCCACAACAATAGATAGTAATATTCAGATTGACTTTAGCATGGCAACCGAAGAGAAGGTTTCTTCGTAATTAATGCCTTCTTTCTAAGTATAACCTTTTGCTACAAGTCTGGCCTTATAAGTTTCCACTTTTCTATCCACATTTCTTATCCTCTTGCAGATCCAGTTACACCTTATGGGTTTTATGCTTTCTGGTAAGTCTACAAGTTCTCACACTGAGTTGGAATACATAAAGTCCATCTTAGCTTTCATAGCTATTTCCTGAGCATGGAATCAGCACTCTGCTTCGCTTTGTCATATATGAGTGGATCAACATCTACCTGTTCGATAGACTTAGTGTTAAAAACACTTCTGCTAGATTGGAAGAACTTAGGCCTACAAGAGACCCTTCTACTATAACGAGGCTCTCTATGTTGCTGATAATTTACAGGTCTACTAATAGGAGTTGGTTTTGGAACCGGTCTCATAGGGTTTTGTATATTTCCTAAAAGCTTCCCGAATACCTTTTTATTTCAAGGTTTAAAGTAATTCATGTAAATTTTTGTAAGGAAAGTAGCATGAGTTGAGACTATAATAGTTTACCCTTTCAAGTTATAAAACAAACCACCATTTGTTCCCTTTAGATATCCTACAAACTTGCACAATTCTATTTGTGAGTCCAACTTCCTTGCATCTTTATCTAATACGTAGGTCGAGCATCCCTAAATCTTAAAATGATTAAGATTCGGCTTCCTGCCATGCTACAATTCGTATGGGGTTTTTGATACTATCTTAGTTGGCATATCATTTAGAATTTAACAAGCCGTTTGTACAATGTATCCCCAAAAAGAGATTGGTAGCTTCGAATAACTAAAACTCAAACGTACCATGTCTAACAATGTTTGATTTCTTCTCTCTGCAATGCCATTCTATTGTGGAGTGTCCATTGCGGTTAATTAGGATAAAATCACATTCTCTATGAGTTACCCTAATAACTCATCAGATAAATATTCCCGACCTCAATTAGACTGAAGTGCCTTTATGGGTAAACCTAGTTATTTCTTCACTTCAACATGAAACACTTTGAGTTTATCAAAGGTTTCACTCTTTGCAATGTGTTAGGTATACATACCTATATTTGGAATAGTCATCAATAAAGGTTACATAATACTCATAACCACATCTTGCAATAACGCTCATGGGGCCACATACGTCAGTGTGCCCAAGTTCTAAGGGTTTTCTGACCCTCGTTCCTTTTGTATTAAAAGATCACTTAGTCATCTTACCTTCCAAGCAAGATTCACTTTGTGGAAGACCAACTTATTTAAGCGAACTTAAGATGTTGTCTTTCACAAGTCTAGTGATTCTTTCTTGGTTAATATGGCCAATGTCTCAAATGCCAAATGTACGTCTCATTAGAGTGAGAAGTTTTAAGTCTTTTATTTGATATTTCAGTCTGAAGCAGTGTGTAAATCTTTTGTTTAATAAAATAAAGATTATTTGATATCCTTCCATTACAAATAAGATTGCAATTTCTAAATATTGCAATTCCATTATTAAAAGTCATGGTCAAACCGTCTTTATATAAACATGCAACGAAAATTAAGTTTCTTTTGAAACTTGGTACATAGAAAACATCTTTTAAAATAATCTTCCTAAAATTATCAAAATAAAGATGTATATCTCCCACTGCTACAGCTGCTACATTTGTCCCATTCCCCGTCCACAATGATAACCTGTTATCTCTAAGATCTTTCGTCTCCTTAAACCCCTACAAAGAAACACAAACATGATTAGTGGCTTTCGAATCAATGACTCAGTGGTCTATTTAGTCTTCCAAACAAGCTTCTATCATCAAGAGTTTCATACCTTTGCCTTTGGTAGGTAGGTATTCTTTCCTACTCTTTACAATTTGCCTTAAAGTGCCCTTTCTGGCTGCAAAAAAGGCATTTAGACTTAGATAAGTCTTTTGGATTTCTGGTTCTCTTAGATAAATCTTTTGGATTTCTGGTTCTATTCCTTTCCACTTGCGGTGGGCTAGAGACCTTAGCCTTGCCTTTCTTAGCGCACTTTTCCATTCCCTTTTGAGGAAGAAGTGACGACTATATTTAGTTATGCTCTTCGGACCAGATGACCATTGTTCAACATCAACTCATAGGATTGTAACCCCTTTATGAGTTGTGTAAGCATCAAATGTTTGTTGCTAAGGTTATATGTAACTTAAAAATCGGCAAAAGCCTTGAAAAAGATTTTGAACACCATCTCTATTTGGGTGTTTTGGTCTAAATTGACCTCATTGTCTGTGGCCTCGACACAGTAGCCCATAAGAGTACCATATGGTCTTTGATTGGAGTGCCAGCCTTTTGCTGGGCATTCATTGAGCTAGTTATAGTAGACTATTGAGCCAAGGCAACTTGGCCTTTGAACATGCCTTCTAGATTATCTATAATCACTTTAGTCGTCTCATAGCTCTCCAATTTCTTATACAGAATGCTGGGCACAATTACCAGCATATATCGACGAGATATCTAGTTAGACACTTCCCAGCATTTTCTAGGCTCAGCTTGAATGGCTGGAGGGCACTTAGTATCAAGGACTATTTTAAGTTTCTCACAGCTTAGGATAATTATCATGTTCCTTTTCCATTCCTTATAGTTGTTTCATTTCAATTTGTTTTCACTGAGTTTGTTCAACAAGGGAGTTAGTTCCATTTTTGAACTAAAAATAAAAATATTCATACATTAATATCTTTGTATTAAGAAAATCTTTAAAAATGTTTTGTAACATTACAATATGCATTAAGATGATGCATGCATCTTCATTAAACCTTGAAAACATTTGTAAGTCGTTACGATGATAATTCCCACACTTATTGAATCAAGCCATCATGGGGTGATCATGATCAACTAATAAGAACATGGATTTCCATCCAATTAGTACACGAACTTAATTTCTTATGCATTCACACGTACTAATAATTGTGTGACATTTGACCATCATTTTAACTTAAGTAGAGCTCCATAGAAAGTTACTTAATTAGAAGATATTGAGTGTAAAACCATCAACTCAACACCTATATTATCATGAACCTCAAATGAGTCATCATGGGACAATCTCACTGAGTAGTGTGATTTGATTAGTTGCCCTCTTTAGAAGATATAATTTCTTACCTATCACATGATAATGCCTACCACAAGGTCCAGTCCAATTATCATTTGATCATAAGAGAATTATTCTTACTTTTAGAAAATCTACTTAGTGAAATCCACATAGTAATCCTATTGTAATGTAGTGCACTTGCCATGCCATAATAAGAGACCATTGATAGATGTTGTAGGCCTTGTTTAGGGACCTTCTCCTACTCAATATTGTAAAAAATATGCAAGGTTTTTATAATTTTTGATTTTAATAATGTATGATAAATATATGCATAATAAGTACATGTGACATTCTTTCCTAAACTACATGGCATGCTTATCACATATATGCATGACATGCTAGAGCAATTTAATAATATTCACATTCAATTATTCACAAGAGTCAATCAAACAATTTTGATTCTCTACAGTTTTTCTTTTAAGGGAAGAACTGAAAAGGTGTGTGTAAACCGTGTACTAGGTAGGTTACTAGAAAAGGGAGGTGAGTTATATTTGACAACTTTAAAGCCAAACCTTTTCTTGCCAGATCGAATCCTAGACGTGCACCTTATGAGTACCACATTTCTTTCAATAATTGAAAAACCTAAATAAGTGAATAGAATAATACAACACATCTATTTTCTCATTACCACACTTCTTATCTTTAATAGATCAACAATGGATCAGCTCATACATATATATCACAATTATATCATAAAAATTATTAAACAAATATATAAAGAGATGGGTAACAAAATAAAATTGTCAGCCAAGGTTTCTATAGTTCTATTTCTAGAATATAAATGAAAAACAAAAAAAAAGACATAGTTTTTCGTTATAAGATATTCCTTATGTATTTGACCGCCATCGCTCCATCTTCTCCTTGTCATGGATTCCTTTTTGGAAAAATTACATTTATGTCCTATGTTCATTTTCGACTCACAAGAATTTTATAAATAAAAATAGTCCTACAAGGAGATAATAATCCACAGTCTATTTCTTAGAAACCACAACCTTGGCAAAAAATAATAACAATATAACAAATATACCTAAGCATGCAAATAATTACTAGAATACTACATAGTATCAAATATTAATCAAATGAGATGAAAAGAAAGATTCGGTCTCGGTTTACACCATAAACATAACACAACATGGCTACTGTCCTGGTGGACTCTTTCTTCCGTGTTTACTATCCCGATGGACTCTATTCTATGTTTATTGTTCCAGCAGGCTATCTTAATTCCGTGTTTACTGTCTTAGCAGACTTTATTTCTATAACACCCCTAACTCGTTTCCGTTACCGAATTAGGGGTATAGAGTATTACGGCACACATTCAATCAAATTACATCACAACCATTCAAATATTAATTTTAAGCATAGCATATATGCACTTTTAAGCCTTAAATTGAGCTTACAGGGCCTTAAAAATAATTTGAGAATAATCAGGGACTAATTTGAAACAAAACAAAAAAAATTAGAAAAATATGAAAATTTTGGAAACAGAGGTCACATAACCGTGCGACAAAGCCCAGACCGTATGGACAAACTATATACAATTCAAAGTATGGGTCATACAACCATGTTGCAGCTAGTGTGCCCGCCCATTATACTAATCAAAATAGGGTCACACGGCTGTGTTGCAAGCCATGTCCCAGACCATGTGAGTATTTGGAATGAGGTCACACAACCATGTCCCCAGGCCATATAAATCTCGGTGATCGTGTAGACAAACCTACACCTAAAAATCAAGAAGACACACGGCCGTGTGACTGCTCATATCCCGGGTCGTGTGCACCTTAAATAGCTACTAAAACAAGCCAAAACATTGCCAATTTTTTAGGTGCCTAGCCAAACCAAAACCACATATTTATAAGCCTTCAAACACATTCAAAAAAACTTAAAACATACCAAAACATTCAACCTAAGTATCTAACCAATGTGCCCACATTGATATCACAACTCAATTATCAAACCAAATTGCATTCAAAACTCACATGTCCATACATTAAACATATGCCAAACTTACCACTCATCCACACTATTCATGTCTACTTCTACCATAGACTAGTCATTCACAAGTAACATAAATCAAAATGACCAAAACACATACATATGAACCTTTACAAGCCAAAAGCCAAAGACATATATACATATGAACCAAAATCTAACTAGGACATCATTCAAGTATAAGAAATACCACAAGTAATAAGTAACCAAAACATTAACAAATCACCTATTATAGGCCATATAATCTAAAGGCAAACTTGACAAAATCTACCGATAGACTTTTGGATAGATTGATCTTCAGGTTGATTTGATCGCCCATTCCATACAAAACGATATTTACAAAGAAGAAATGACACGAGTAAGTTTCTATATGCTTAGTAAGTTCAATGGTTAAAATGATAAAACTTACCGAAAAAACATATTGTAACAGCCCGTTTTTTAGTCAAATCGGAACAGTGGTTTTGAAACCATAAATTTGATGTCAAAAAATTATTTTAATAATATTTTAGGTATTTAAAACATGTTATTTGATATGTATGAAAATTTCGTGAGCTAATTTTATCGATTGGTTGGTTAATTTGATAAAAAGGACTAAACCGCGAAAGCGTAAAACTTGTTTTCTATTAGCTAAAAGTATCTAATAGCTAAAGAACCTTAAATTTAAGGTCCTTAAGTGGTAATTAGACCAATGATTGCATGATTGGACCATTATGGACAACCATTAAGTGATTATAATAGTTTTATAATAAGATTATTTTTGGAATTTGATAATTAATGATGAATTAAATAAAACAAAGCATAAAAATTATTCTTTTATCATCATCTTTGACCGAATGAAACATGAAGAAAAGCTAGTTAGGGCTTGAAAATTTTGGCTACTTCAAGATCAAATTGTAAGTCCGTTTTTGCTCGATTTTTAATGATTTCTATGTTTTTGTAATCGTTGCAGATCAATCTAGCTAGCCCATACCTTTAATTTTGAAACTGTTAAAGATTCTAAGAGTTTCCATTGATGAGTTTATGTGTTCTTTGGTTTTTGAAGATGAAATATGAAAGCTTGATGATAGTTTTACATGTTTTTTGTAAAGTGATTTTTGATGAAAATGCATAATAGGGATTAAATTGTGAAATGTGCAAATTGTGTAGTTGAAATGCGAAAAAAATGAAAGTTTTGGGCTGCTAGGGACCTATATATAATTCGGCCAAGCATGGGTTTTGTTGAATTATGTGAATTTTTGTGTTTTGTGAAATAAGGATTAAATTGTTAAAAGTGCAAAAATTTAAGGGCTAATGTGCAAATAGGCCTAAATGTATGTTTTGGACTAAATTGAATGAATGGTTGATTAAATAAGTTAATTTTGAATTCAATTAGAATAAGAAAGAAAGAATTCAGATTTAGATCAGGGAAAAAGTAAGGTTATCGAGTAGTCGACCCGATCCGTCAATTCTGAATACGAGGTAAGTTCATATGTTATAATTTTATTTCAAATGTATTTTATGTGCTTTGATAAAGCATGAATTGTGATTATGTGATTACGGACCAGTTCGGAAATGATTCGACGAAGATTCGATAGTTGGAATCCTGGTTAAACCTTAGAAATAGTTTAGGATGCTAGTGACATGTCATTAGAGATACCTTGAGTTGTCTTTGGGCCATGATTTAGCACTTCGAGTGTGAGATAAATTGATTTGGCTTCGGGCCATGCATATCGATTGATTTGGCTTTGGGCCATGATATTAGTGTTTTGGATAAGATACCTTGATTTGGCTTCAGGCCACGGTATAGGTACTTATCGTGTGAGACCCTTAAGTATTTGATTTCTATTCCGAATGGTTCAATGGACAAATGAAAGACGAGAACGTATTGAGATTGGTACGAGATGGTATAGATATGTGAATAAACCATTTTAGATTTGAATCGAAGAAATGATGATGTGAGTATATAGTTTTGTGAATGAGTACTTGAAAAGTTTGATAGTTAATGAATGTTACATATTGATTTATGTTTATGTGATTGCATTAAGTTTATCTCATACGAGCTTACTAAGCTTAATATCTTACTTTGTTTAATTTTTCCCGTGTTTTATAGTGATTTCACGGCTAGCTCAGATCTAGGAGTCATCGAGAACATCATCACACTATCAAACATCTAAGTTGGTACTTTTGGATTATACATTTGTGGTGTATGGCATGTATAGACTAGATGTAGTATTTTAGTTGTGATTATAGCCATGATATTTGACTTGTAAATGATGTTAATATCAATGTGTGTTTGGCTAATAGAAATGGCTTGTAAATGTATATGTTTTGGTTTGTATATATAGCCATGAGTGATAGCTTATTTTGGTATGTTTTGGTATGAATGTGGTGATGGTTTTATAGTTGCTCAAATAGTTAATTGATTTGTGGAGTTTAAATGCTTGAGAAATGCCATGATGAGATATGATTTTAGATATTGTGTTTTTTTATTTATAGGGTAAGTTATGTATGTGTAAATTATGATAAATGAGCCATATTGTTTGATATTGTTTTGGCATGTATTTGGCTTAGTAAATGGTAGTGATTTGAGAATTGGAATAGATGAAATTATAATGGTATGAATTGTACATTTGGTTAATAATTTTGGCTGCCTAATTGTATAATGAAATGGTACCATTTTGCCTTGTGTAGGTACTTTGAAGTTGGGGTGGCAAATTGGCCTTGTGAATGGCCTATTTTTGTCCACATGGTCAGAGACACAGGCGTGTGTCTCAACCATGTGTGACACACGGTCATGTTACAAGGCCGTGTGTCCTCTGGTATTGAAATTGAATTGAAGTCAGTATGCTCCACAAGGTTTCACACACGGGTGTATGACTGGTCGTGTGGTACAAGTCAATATACCCCCTAATTGGCACACGGCCAAGCACACAGGCGTGTGACTTGGCCGTGTTGCATAAGTCATTATACCCAATAGATTTGGCATGGCCTAAACACACAGACGGTGGTCGGCCGTGTTACCCAAGTCAGTATGTATGCCTTGTTTCCACACGGCCTGAGACACGGGCGTGTCTGGAGGTATGTGAGGTACACAACCTGTTCACACGGGTGTGTGACCCCTATATGATTGAAATTTTTTATAAGTTTCCAAAATTTTCATATGTTATCAGTTTAGTCTCGAACCACTTCTAAAGCATGATTAAGGTCTCGTAGGCCCTTATAAGGGATAATATGATTGTGTTGAATGATTTATGAGAACGAATGCTTTATGTTTGATAAATGTATGCTATATATTGTGAATTGATCGGTAATACCTCGTAACCCTACTCTGGCGAAGGATACGGGTTAGGGGTGTTACACATATCATTACACAATACAATTAATAAACAATAATCTTGTCAACCACAACCATTCAAGAGACGAGTCTTTATGTTTATACACATATCGTATAATCTGATCAATAAAACTAGATCATTCGATACCAACTCATTTTATACATTTAAAAGATCATGTAAGCATTTATAAGATTAAACAATGAATCATATAACCATTGAAAACCTGCCCGATGAATGGTATAATGAATTCAGATATGTGGTTAACCATCCAGAACATACCATAATGCTCAAACAAGCTTGACCAACCGAGAACACACCTAGGCATCATGTGTCTAGCCTGTAGGCTAACATCCCTCTAGAACACACCTGGGCACCCAAAGGCTTTACATCTACCCCTGGTAACACACCAGAATCACTGTAAATATAACACTATAGTCCGCAACAAATGCTAGACTTCGGTAAATTCAGTGGACAGTAAAAATCCATAATCACCATCCCATCATAAGTCAAACCCATGCCCTGCGCATTAATAACCTATTGGCATGCAAATTATATCCTATCTTATGTTCATTCGGGTTCGATACAAGTAATCGTATAATATTTTACAATTCAATTACATTTCTCACATTGAACTAACTTTATGATTACAACATTATATAATTATATAAATATGAATATTCAACAAATCATAATTCACAAGTTAATATAATATTACAAACTATTCTAATTTAAACCATACGAACTTACCAAGGCTAGATTACAAGGATAATAAAAGTTAAGAGACTAATAAACAACTTTGCATTTTCCTCGATTGTCAACTAGTTCTTGATATATAAAGTAATTCGTTTCAATTTATTAGCCTCAATTTCATATAATATTCAACTTAGTGTATATGACTTCCTATTTATAATTTTTCATATTTGCTCTTAACTTTTACATTTTATACAATTTAGTCCCTAAACCTAAAACATTCAAATTTATCAAAATTCATAAATTTTTATGCCAGTTGAATTTTCATTCATATTAGTATAGCCCATAATTTTTTTAAGTTAAAAACAACTAAGATTCATTAATGAAAAAAAAATCTAAAATCGTTAACAGATTTAAAAATAAAGATACGGGTTAGCTGGACTTAATTGCAACAATCTCAAAAACATAAAAATTACTAAAAATGGATCAAATTTACATACGATGCAAAAACCAAGAAAGTGACCGAGGCTTTAAGCTCTAAAATGGAGTTTTCTTGTTTAAATTTCGGTGGAAGAAAGGTTTCCAAAAGATGACCATTTTAATTAAATTTTTTTATGTTTTAATTATTTTATTATATGAATTTAAAATTTTTAATTTAATAAAATTAAAATAAACATCACAAACCATCAATTAAAATTAGATATGGTCTAATTGCAACATAAAACCTCCCAGTTCCACTAATTAAAACATTCAATTAATAAAAATCAATAACGATTTAGTTTTATTACGATTTATTCATTTTTCCTTAATTAACAACAAAATCACTAAAATTTTCGGACCGAACTTCAATCTACCTATATAGTAACTCCGTAAATATTTAATAAAAATATTTACAGTCTCAATTTACAGAAACAAGGTCTTGATGTCTCATTTTCTAAAATCGCTTGAACTGAACTATTTGTTCAATTCGCAAAAATTATTAAAACAAAATCCAATATAATTGTTATAAAATAAATAGATAAAGAGTAAAGAACAAAGAAAATGGGAGAGCAAACGAGAGAGCAAATTTTATTGATCAATCAAAATATTTACTAAACTTCTCCAAAGTCTCTATTTATAGGCATAAGATGTATAAATGAAGTAGAGATCTACTTCTAATCACTATAAGAATTTAAAGTACGTCAAAACTTATCTTGGTCTTGATGGAAATCCACTTAATAAGATATTCATAACACTCCCCCTTGGATGTCCATTGATAGATAATATGTCTCGTTAAAACCTTACTAAGATAAAAACCCTGTGGGAAAAAAAATTCCTAGTGAAAGAAAAAGAATACACAAATATGCTGCCTCATTAAAAACCTTACCAGGAAAACTCAATGGAACAAAACCTTGGTTAAGGGAAAAAGAGTACAACACGTATTTACTTCCCCCTCACGAAAACATCACATAATATCTCATATTCTATGTATTCAATCTTGAATATTAACTTTTCAAATGACCATTTGAACGTATTAGCTAAACATTTATATCAACATTGTTTTGAAAGTCATCAGTGAGGGAAAATTTTGGGGGAAATATATTTTGATATTTTCAGGAGTTTCAACAATAAAAATAGCAAACTTTAATCATGATTCTTCTATAAAAACACAAATAGGTATTTTGGATCTGTAATGCCCCAGATATTAAGTAATTATTTTTGTGTGTTGTGTTACACAACAGTGTATCTGTTTTAGTGGTTATGTGTTCTGGGAAGTGTCTGAGAAGTCTTGGGTTCAAGCCTTGGCTTGTACAAAGTTTTGTTTTTAAGTAACAAACCCATTCTTTTAGTTAATATGCATATAAATTAATGTGAGTGTTGCATGACAGAAATGACCTGCTGGTCAAGGGGTAAATGGCGTGTCATTCCTACTAAAGGTCTTGAGTTCGAGTCCTCTTGTGCACAAGGGATGTTTATTTTGTTGCTCTGCCGTGTAGGAAGTTGAGGTTGACCGAAACTCTACTAGTTGAGTAGAGTTTGAATTCGGTGGTTGAGGAGATAATGGTGAAGTGATTTTAGGAGGTTTATGTGGGACTTGAAAGTGGTAGAGTGGTGCCGAAATTGGCTAGTAGGTGCATAGGAATTTCGGCTGAATTAGCCATTCTCTCAATTGTTGATTTTGTCTATTCTTTCCATTTTGCAGTTTCCACCAAATAGTTCTCTATTGCTTCTTTGCTTTTCTTTGTTAAGGCCATATGTTGCTTGACCATTGGGGTATTCTTGTGTTGCGTTTTATGGTCTCTTTTTGCCCAAACACTCTTTTCCTCCCTCCACAACCCATCACCGAATACCCTTGTTTCTTCTTCCTCTTCTCAAATTGGTTTGCTTTAGCTAAACCTCTTCTCTTTTTTTTTTTTTCCCCTCATTCGAGTCTTCTGTATTAACTGATCCCTATTCTATTCCACACTGTTACCTTGACCGATTGCTTCTTTCTTTTTTTCCCTCTCTTCATCTTAATACTGTAGCCAAATACCCTATTTTCTCCTTCTATACTTTCGGTTCTGGACTTTTGATATTCTGCTAGTTAGGTGTGAAGGTACATGGTTATTCCTTCTCTCTCCTTTTCTTTCTTTTGTCACACTAATATTTTCATCTAACATCTCTCTTTGCTGCCGTTGTTTGAAAGGTACAAATGTTCCATTATGCCTCTATCATTTATGTACTCCTGGCTCTTGTGGATTTAGGCCGAATATTCTTCCCTTCTAGTCTGGACATTACGGTTTCAGTAAGTGATTGTTCAACTAGTTCAAACTATTCTGTTGTGTGATGGTTGATAAGGTTTATTGGAATGCAGGAAACCCTTAAGGCCTTGTGATTAGATCTCTGGCAATGGTTCTAGGGTGATCGATTAAAGCGAGTGATAAGCAATTTCTTGAACAAGTGTTGGCTCGGGTTCTTTTCAAATCGTTTGATAAGTGTTTAACCGAGGTTCGGATTATGATAGGTTTGGAATACTCGTGGGCCAGTAGCATATCTTTGTAATTAGGTGTGTAAACACTGCCCAAATCATAAATCAGCAAAAGTGGAAAGTATTACCATTGATGCTACATGGGAGTGCGCTCGCTCGTGTGGTCATCCGAATGCATAAATGTGAGCATTTGATCGTAGAGGCCACTACGAGTGATCTCGTAGGCTTAGGCCACTTTGGGCCGAAATGGGATATGTGGGTCCCACGAGCTCGTGGGCCCCATACGGACGTGTGGTGATTATTGGGACAAGCTGTATAGTCCACACGACCAAGGCCATTTTGGGGTTTCGTGGACCACATGGACGTGTGGGCCCACATGGTCTGAATTACGGGCTTTAGGCCCATTTTCACTTTTTGATTGTTAAGGTCGCACAGGTCGCCCGAGACAACTATGGACCTATTGTTGGGTCGGTAAGTATATTTAGACCTTAATCTGATGAAATGACTATTTTGCCCCTACGAGGTAATATGACGGATATGCCCCTATGTTAAGTATGACTATATTGAGCATGTCATTTTATATATGTTGCATACATGTAGGATATTATGATGTGATGCATGAGGTTAGGTTATTATGATTAGAGGAAGTGTACTGTTCTGCCATCTCTGTTGCAATTTCTGTTTAGTGACGCAACTGGTGCTATTTTTGATGTGTAGGGATGGGTGGGTTAATTTTATCCCAACATGGTGTGTAGGGCTGGATGAAGTGGTGTGTAGAGGCTGGTTGGGTAGGATTTTTGATTACATATCTGTACTGTGACCGCTACTATTTTGGGCTAAGTGATTCTGATACTGTAATGAGCTAAGGCCCTAACTGAGATTAAACTGTTACTGAAACGGGCTTGGGCCTAGACTATAAATGCCTGCTGTATGACTAGCTGTCGTTAAGAGATTACACACTGAGTTTTCATAAACTCACCCTTTCTGTTATCTCACAGGTAATCCTTAGGAGGATCGGTGTTACGAGGGACTCGAAGGTGGCTACATAACCGCATTTGCTTGCATATTTAACTTTAAATTTATAATTAATTTTATTTGGGTTTTTGTTTTGTAATAAGGCCTCTTTAAGTTTTTATTTTAATTTGGGATTTATTTACTTTGATTTATATCTGTTAGTAGTAGGTTACGGATTTTCAAATTATAAATAAATGTTTTTCCAAAACACCACGTTTACACAACATATTTTGAAAGCTACCACAACAAACATTGTTTTAAAGTGTAATAACAATCAAATTTGATTCACATTTTGCTAAAATGATTTGAGTCTTAACAACGAACAAGATATCCTAAACTTTCGTTAAGATCACAAAGAGGTTTTAATATAGAATGGATTTTCAACGAAATTATGTTTTTCGAAAAACACTTCAATGTGACATTGCAGATTCAACCATAACATCTAGGCTGAGTTTGGGGTGTTACATTTAGTGGTATCAGAGCCAGGTTGTAAAACTTGACTGTGGAATTGGGTTTCTTCAAAATTAAAATTTTAAAAAGAACTATTTCAAATGATTTGAAGGTATTTTTGGAAATATTTCTACTGAATGTGTGGTACACCGAGTCTTCAGTGTCGATTCTCTAAGTTCTATGAAACTACTATTTGTTAAATTGAAATAATAAGATTACTCTAGGCAATAAACTGTTTGAAAATATTCTATTTAAGGTGACCTAAAACTGTAGTAAAGACTGCGATCTGCGAAAACAAAACTCTAAATTACTGATAATATTTTCATAAAATATCCTGTAAGAAACATTAGAACTGTAAACTGATGCATAAAATTTCTAATTTAGATAATACGTAAATTAATAATGAGCACTAGAGGTACTTGTGGAAGGGGTATAAGAGGCCACGATGGAGGTCGTAGAGGTGCTCGGGCTGGGTCTTTGGCATCTAGTTATATGCCTAACGTTGATGCTAGTGAGGCATCAGCTTCACCTGTGACCGAGACGGGGTCTCATAATCATGTAACTAGGGATGACGCATTGTCCCAAGCTATGTTTTGAATTCTAGAATGGGTCACTGGGCCCAATATTGGTACTGTGGGACGTAGGTCAGTTACGGAATGACTCTAGTCTAATGGGGTTGAGATTTTTAGGGGTATTACTGGAGTTGCCCCTAATGTGGCTGAATATTGGATTGGGGCCACAAAGAGGATCATGGATGTCCTCGACTACACCCTTGAGTAGAAACTAAAAGGTGCTGTGTCACTGTTGCGAGATAAAGCCTATCAGTGGTGACTTACAGTTAAAGAAGGTACTCAGTTTGACCAGTTGACCTGGAAATTTTTTAAGACTACCTTCGAGGGAAAATATGTGGGCGTTAGTTATGTGGATGCCCAGAGGAAGGAGTTTCTGAATTTGATTCAAGGGGATAAATCTGTGGCTGTATACGAGGCTAAATTTTTGCGACTTAGCCGTTATACGCATGGGATAGTGGACTGAATATGAGCTTTTTGTTCTATTCGAGAACGACCTAAGGGATGATTTAAGGGTTTTGATAGCTCCACAGAGGGAGCGAGATTTTGTTGTATTAGTGGAAAAGGCGAAGACCGTCAAAGATGTGAAGCGGGTTGAGCGCCAGAACCTTGAGAAGGATAGAGAGGTAGGAACAAGAGGATTTGGGAGCCCTCAAGTTTAGTTATAAGGCCTAAGAAAAAGGCTAGAGTTGATGGGCCAGTCAGAGTTGAGACCCCTGTTGGTAGTTACTGGACTGCAGCCTTGTACTGATTGTGGAAGACGCCATCAGGGCGAGTGCTGGAGAAGGAGTGGGGCATGTTTTAGGTGCGAATCTTTGGAGCACCGTATCAAAGATTGTCCACAGAGTTCTGAGCAGATGCAAGCTACTGGTATGGGTAATGTTCAGTCATCGAAGGGTAGTCAGCAGCCATCGAGAGGCCGTGGTTAGGCCAGAGGTGGAAATGGTGTGGGCCATAGTCGTGGAGCACTGGGTAGAGGTGCTGGTCGTACTGAGGTGAGGCAGCCAGCTTTGGTTTACGTTGCATGTTGTCGAGAAGACGGAGACGCCCCAGATGTTATCATGGGTACGTTCTTTATCTATAATGTACTTTTTACTGCACTGATGGATATTATATCTACTCACTCTTATATAGCATGCACTTGTCTGAGACCTTGGGTTTAATGGTTGAAAGTACTGCGAGTGAGGTAACTATGTTGAGTCCACTAGGATAGTCTGTGAAGGTAAATAAATTATTCAAAGATGTACCTTTGGAGGTTCAAGAAACCATCTTTTTGGTGGATTTGATGGAACTCCCTTTCGGGAAATTCGACTTAATATTAGGAATTGACTAGTTATAGTTAAACATCAGGTGAACTTGGACTGTGCTACCAATCGGATGGTACTGAAAGCTATGGAGGGTGACGAGGTAGTGGTAACTGGGGAGCACCGAAATTATCTGTCAAATGTGATTTCTGCACTAAGGGTCGAGAAAGTGGTTCGTAAGGGTTGTGAGGTGTATCTAGCCTACATTAGTGTTTTAGATTTTGAGGTTTCTTCGATTGAAAAGATTAGAACAGTTAAGGACTTTCTGGATATATTTCCCGATGAGCTACCTGGGTTGCCTCCAAACCGTGAAGTTGAGTTTGGGATTGACTCCTGCCTAGTACAGCTCTAGTGTCCATCGTCCTTTATAGAATGTCACCGAAGGAGCTAATGGAGTATAAAGCTCTGATTCAAGAATTAATAGATCGAGGGTTCATCTGCCCTAGTGTGTCTTCGTGGGGAGCACCAGTGTTATTTGTGAAGAAGAAGGATAGACATATGTGAATGTTCTTCGACTACTAGCAACTGAATAAATTGACTATTAAGAATAAGTACCCTTTACCGAGGATTGATGATCTGTTCGACCAGTTTCGTAGAGCTTCGATTTTCTCTAAGATAGATCTCTGATCTGGGTACCATCAACTGAGGATCAAGGAGACTGATGTTTATAAGACAGCGTTTAGGACTCGTTATGGTCATTACGAGTTCCTAGTGATGCCGTTTGTATTGACGAATGCACCAGCGGCCTTTATGGATCTGATGAATCGAGTTTTCTAGCCCTATTTAGATCGGCTCGTAATGGTGTTTATAGATAATGTTCTGGTGTATTTGAAAACTGAAGATGAACACGATGCACATATCTGAGTTGTTCTGCAAATTCTGAGGGAGAAACAGCTGTACGCCAAGTTCAGTAAATGTGAATTCTGGTTACAAGAGGTAACATTTCTGGATCATGTGGTATCTACTAAAGGGATTAGGATGGATTCTCGAAAAATTGAAGTTAACGTAGATTGGAAGCCACCTAAGACGGTATCTGAGATTCAAAATTTTCTGGGATTGGCAGGGTATTATAGACGTTTTGTTGAGGGGTTTTCATTGGTTGCTGCACCTCTGACTAAATTACTGTGTAAGGGTGTGTCGTTAAAATGGATTGATACACAACAAGAGAATTTTGAGAAACTTAAGAAAGTTTTGACTGAGATCCCTATATTAATACAACTAAAGACTAGGAAAGAATTCACTATCTATAGTGATGCATCACATGTCGGTCTGGGATGTGTGTTGATGCAAGAAAGTAAGGTGGTGGCATATGCATCTCGCCAGCTTAAGACTCATAAGATGAATTATCCAACACATGACTTGTAGTTGGCCGTAGTGGCATTCGCATTGAAAATTTGAAGGCATTATCTATATGGTGAGAAGTGTATCACTTACATAGATCACAAAAGCCTCAAGTATCTCCTCACTCAGAAGGAGTTAAATCTTAGGCAGCGCAGGTGGATCGAGCTGCTTAAAGACTATGACTATTCAATTGAATACCATCTTGGTAAGGCCAACGTGGTGGCTGACACACTGAGCCGTAAGGCTATGATTGATCTAAGGGCGATGTTTACTCGTCTCAGATTTTTTGATGATGGTAGCTTGTTGGCCGAACTACAAGTTAAACCGATGTGGATTGAACAAATTAAGGGCAAACAGTTGGAGGATAAATCATTGGAGCCTATCAACTTGAGTTACCTCCAGAGTTGGACTGGATTCACGATGTGTTCCACGTCTCCACACTGAGGCATTACCACTCTGATCCAACACATATTATCTCGACTGAGGAGGTTGAGGCTAGACCAGATCTGACCTTTGAAGATGAGCTAGTTCAGATCCTGACCGTGATGTTAAGGTCCTAAGAAAAAAGTCTATTTCACTGGTTAAGGTACTCTGGTGTAATCACATTTCTAAAGAAGCCACGTAAGAAACCGAGGAGGTGATGTGACAACAATACATTCATCTGTTTTGACCAGGTAAATTTCGAGGCCAAAATTTTCTTTTAGAGGGGTAGAATTGTAGATCCCTAGATATTAAGTTTTTATGTATTCTAAGAAGTGTCTGAGAAGTCTTGGGTTCAAGCCTTAGCTTGTACAAAGTTTTGTTTTTAAGTAACAAACCCATTCTTTTAGTTAGTAGGCTTGTAAATTAATGTGAGTGTTGCTTGGAAAAAAAGGCCTACTGGTCAAAGGGTAAGTGGCATGTCATTCCTACTAAAGGTCTTGAGTTCGAGTCCTCTTGTGCACAAGGTGTGTTTATTTTGCTGCTCCACTGTGTGGGAAGTTAAGGTTGACCAAAACTCTACTAGTTGAGTAGAGTTTGAATTCGGTGGTTGAGGAGATAATAGTGGAGTGATTTTAGGAGGTTTATATGGGATTTGACAGTGATAGAGTGTGCCGAAATTTGCTAGTAGGTGCACAGGAATTTTGGCTGAATTAGCCATTCTCTCAATTGTCGATTTTGTCTATTCTTTCCATTTTGCGGTTTTCACCAAATAGTTCTCTATTACTTCTTTACTTTTCTTTGTTAAGGCCGTATGTTGCTTGACCATTAGGGTATTCTTGTGTTGCGTTTTGTGGTCTCTTTTTGACCAAAACTATTTTCCTTCCTCTACAACCTATTGCCGAATACCCTTGTTTCTTCTTCTTCTCCTCAAATCGATTTGCTTTAGTCAAACCTCTTCTTTTCTTTTTTTCTTCCCCTCATTCAAGTCTTCTGTATTAACTGATGCCCATTCTTTTCCACATTGTTACCTTGACCAATTGCTTCTTGCTTTTTTATCTTCTCTTTATCTTAGTATTGTAGCCGAATATCTTGTTCTCTCCTTCTATACTTTTGGTTCTGGACTTTTGATATTCGGCTAGTCAAGTGTGAAGGTATGTGGTTATTCCTTCTCTCTCCTTTTCTCTTTTCTGTCGCACTAATAGTTTCATCGAACATCTCCCTTTGCTGCCATTGTTTGAAAGGTACAAGTGTTCCATTGTACCTCTATCATTTATGTACTCCCGGTTCTTGTGGGTGTAGGTCGAATATTCTTCCCTTCTGGTCTGGACATTATAGTTTCAGTAAGTGATTGTTCAACTAGTTCAAACTGTTCTGTTGTGTGATGGTTGATAAGGTTTATTGGAGGGCAGGAAACCCCTAAGGCATTGTGATTAGATCTCTTGCAACGGTCCTAGGATGATCGATTAAAGCGAGTGATAGGTAATTTCTTGAACAAGTGTTGGCTCGGGTTATTTTCAATTCATTTGATAATTGTTTAACCAAAGTTTGGATTGTGATAGGTTTGGAATACTTGTGGGCCAGTAGCGTATCTTCGCAATCAAGTGTGTAAACACTACCCAAATCATAAATCGAAAAAAGCCAAAAAATATTAAAATTGATGCTACACAGGTGTGCGCTCGTTCGTGTGGTCATCCGAATTCATAAACGCAGGCATTTGATCATAAAGGCTACCACGAGAAATTTCGTGGGTTTAGGTAGCTTTGGGCCACATTGGGCCGAAATGGGCCGTGTGGGCCTCACGGGCTCGTGGGCCATACACGGACGTGTGGTGATTATTGGGCCAGGCTGTGTAGTCCACACGGCCAAGACAATTTTTGGGTTTCGTGGGCCACACGGGTGTGTGGGCCCACATGGGTCAAATTGCGGACTTTGGGCTCATTTTCACTGTTTGACTGTTAAGGTCGCCCGAAACAACTTGTAACACCCCGAATTTGGGCCTAGAAGTATTGGGCCTTGAGTGGGGGTCCGTAAGGAGGTTGTATATAGGTATTTAATTGTGCAATGAAATGAAACAATTAAATGTTTTCTTTAGTGGTTAATGGCTTTGAGAAGTGTTGGAGAAATCTTGGGTTCAAACTTGGGCTTTAGAAAAAATTTTGGTATTAAGTGAAAAAAAACCTGGATGCTTGGATGAGGGCCTTTTAAATTATTGTGTTAAATAAATGACACAAGGAGCAATGTGGTCTAGTGGAAGTGGCGTAATTAAGGTTGTATGGGAGCCTGGGTTCAAGCCTTGGCTCTTGTAATTTATTCTATTTTTTTTAAGGGAACCTAGACTTTGGCCTTTAGACCTTATAATTAATTGGGGATAAAATATGACACAAAAGAGCACATGGTGAAGTGGCAAGGTGGCGTAATAGAGTTGGCAAGGAGGTCCGAGGTTGAAACTCATGGCAATCAAAGAGCATTTATTTTGCTAACGGGGAGGCGAGTTGGTGTTGAATTTAAACTCGATGTTGGAAGGATCCCACATTGGGAAGCTAACATAAGAGTGGATCTGGTCGGCTTTAAATAGAGAAACCATGAGGAGAGTAAAGGTACCTTTCTTGGTGATCCCTTTCATTTGTATGGCGTGCTTTCGTTTGGGTTGGGCGTTGGCTAAGAGTGCTCAGGCGTGGATTAACTCCAGTCTCCTATCGGTGTGTATTTCTCACTACTCTAGCTGTAGGATGGCTACTTCGGGCTGCGATGGGCCGAAAAGGGCCATGTGGGCCCAATGGGCCTACGAGCTCAATTGGATAAGTTGTTTGATTGTGTAGTAAATATTGGGCTAGGCTAGGTGAATCTCATATCTATGGCTAGATTTGGGCTAAAAAGGGCCACACGAGCGTGTGGGCCCATTTGGGCCGAGAAAGGGTTTAGGCCCATTCGTATTGTTATCCCTGTTTAGAATACTTTAGTTTACCAAATTACTAAAATACCTTCAACTTGTAAAATTACCAAAGTACCCCCGATTTATAAAATTACCCAAATATCCTCAATTTGTAAAATTACCGAAATAAGATAGAATTACCATTTTACCCTCGATTTAAAGAATTACCGTTTTACCCTCGATTTACAGAATTACCATTTTACCCTCGATTTATAGAATTACCATTTTACCCTCGATTTACAAAATTACTGAAATCCCCTTGGTTTACAAAATTACCAAAATACCCTCGATCAATAAAATTACCAAAATACCCCTAGTTTGTAAAATTACCAAAATACCCCTGATTTGTGAAATTACCGAAATACCCCTGTAGGGTAGAATTACTTAAATACCTTTGTAGGGTAGAATTACTGAAATACCCCTGTAGAGTAGAATTACCGAAATACCCCTGTAGGGTAGAATTACAGAGATACCCTTGTGGGGTAAAATTACCATTTTGCCCCTAGGGTGTTAATTGACTGTTTTGCCTTTGTGGGCAAGTGATTGACTTGGACTGTGTGGTTGACGGATTTGATTGCGAATATATGTTGGTGATATGAATGACTTGACTGTGATTGTTTGATTCAAATATGGGCATGATATTCTGATTCTGTATGTTGTATGCCATGACATTTATATCTGTTGCATGGGTTATGGATTATATTGATGGAGGAAGTACTGAAAGTGGCTTGCCTATGTACTGGAGGCTTTGCCTCAACTTACTGATAACTGAGCAGCAATGCTGCAATTGTGGAGTGTAGGGCTGGGTGGGTTGAGCTATTCCCTACATGGAGTGTAGGGTTGGTACGGGGGTGTATACGACTGGATTGGGTTGGGATTGCATTCACATTCTGATTTTGATTATGTTACCTGATACTAATTCTGATTTTGATTCTGTCACCTGATTCTGATTCTGATTCTGATTCTAGTTTTGATAATGTTTCTTATTCTGTAATGGGTTAAAGCCCATCTGTATCGTCATATAGTGGGCTAAGGCCCAATTGATCTGAAATCGTAAGTAAAATTTGGGGCGACTTTTAATTCTTTTATATGACTGAATGTTCCTTTTTATAGTAGGGGATTTCACTGAGTTTTCCTAAACTCACCCGTTTATTAACCTTCGGTAATTTCTAGCCTTAGACGGATCGAGCTGCGAGGGGCTCGGAGGAAGCCACACACTGTTTATTTTATAGTTTTGATTATTACTTTTAAAAGTTTTATGTGGGTTGTAGTAAAGCCGTTGTAATTTTCTAGATTTCAAATTTGAAATTTTACTTATTGTTCTTATAATTGCTAGTATTAGAACACGGTTTTCCAAAGCAACTACTGTTGTTCAAAACATCACGTATCTGCAATTGTTTTTAAATCAAGCTTCTACAACTGCCAAGATTTTCACAAAGTTGTTAAGAATGTTATTCAGATGAGGTTTCTAACAAGGTTTAAAAAGGGTATAAGTTTTTAATTATTAAGAAGGGTTTTTAATGGAAACATGCTTTTCGAAAAATACTTCAATGTGACATGCCAGATTCGAGCCAAACTTCCAGGCCGGGTTTGGGGTGTTACACAACTGTGGACCTACTGTTGGTCGATAAGTATATCTAGACCCCAATCTGATGAAATGACTATTTTGCCCCTATGAGGTAAAATGACGGATATGCCCCTATGTTATGTATGACTGTATTGAGCATGCCATTTTTTTATATGTTGCATACATGTAGGATATTATGATGTGATGCATGGGGTTGGGTTATTATGATTGGAGGAAGTGTACTGTTCTAGCAGCTCTGTTGCAATTTCTGTTTAGTGCAGCAACCGGTTCTATTTTTGTGTGTAGGGATAGGTGGGTTGATTTTATCCCCACATGGTGTGTATGGCTGGACGGAGTGGTGTGTAGAGGCTGGTTGGGTAGGATTTCTGATTACATATCTATACTGTGATCGCTACTGTTTTGGGCTAAGGCCCACACTGATTCTAATACTGTAATGGGCTAAGGCCCTAACTGAGATTAAACTGTTACTGAAACGGGCTTAGGCCTAGACTGTAAATGCCTATTGTATGACTGGCTGTCGTTAAGGGATTACACACTGAGTTTTCAAAAACTCACCCTTTCTGTTATCTATGCAGGTAATCCTTGGCGGACCGATGCTGCGAGGGACTCGAAGGTGGCCACACAACCGCATTTGCTTCCATAATTAACTTTAAATTTATAAGTAATTTTATTTGAGTATTTGTTTTGTAATAAGGCCTATTTAAGTTTTTATTTTAATTTAGGATTTATTTACTTTGATTTATATCTGTTAGTAGTAGGTTACAGATTTTCAAATAATAAACAAATGTTTTTCCAAAACACCACGTTTACACAACATATTTTGAAAGCTACCACAACAAACATTATTTTAAAGTGTAATAAAAATCTAATATGATCCACATTTTGCTAAAATAATTTGGGTCTTAACAATGAATAAGATATCCTGAACTTTCGTTAAGATCACAAAGAGGTTTTAATATAGAACGGATTTTCAATGAAATTATGTTCTTCGAAAAACACTTCAATGTGACATTACATATTCGACCATGACGTCTAGGCCAGGTTTGGGGTGTTACAGGACTATTTTATAATCCTCCTTCAACTACTATTCACTAAGTCAAATTTACTAGATATGTTCAAATTATTTCAATTCATATGAACAATTTCTTGATAATTTTAATATGCTTCTGGCATTCTAAATCCTTCAACGATTTTAACATAAACTTTACACTATATAGTGATTCATAAAAGGTTGTAACAATAACCATTCAGAGCAAGTTAAATATTTTATGAACTGTTAGTTTTATAATAAATCTAAAATTTATTGCATCCACCACAAAAGAATATTATATCTTTTCATAGTCAATGTCAGGACTTAGCAAAAGCTTCATATTTTTATTTCACTTTTGTAAAAGTACTTCATTTGCACCCTCATTGGCTTTGTACCTTTAGATATTTGGATTACTGGTCCAAAAACTTCACGAATTTTAATTGTACTTGAGTTGTGTCTTTTTATTTTAATCAATTTATTTCATATCTATATTTCTCAATAGATTTATTCAAGATCCTCCTTTTATTTAATTATTTCAATAATAATATTTCATGCAAAATCACTGTCGAGCACTTTTTATTATTCTGTTCCACATTTTCTCTAATTGACATAACTTATCGAGATCTCTTATTTTCATTATTTTAATTTTCAATTTCAGGTACCTGAATCTCTTCTAGAGTTTTACTTATTAGTTATTTTTGGGCCTCTTTTGGAGCACCTGCCTCCACTATGTGACCATCTAGAAAAATTTTAATCTTTGGAACTGATCAATCTATTATTTATTCTAACTAATTGTCCTACTGGGACTTTGATTAAAATTAAAATATTAGATGGTATACAACACTTGGTTATTTTGATTAAGCTTGTAAATACATTTGATAGTTAACTTGTAATGAGTTATCCTTGTTGAACTTTTGGTTCAAATTATTCTCCCTCTAACTCATTAAAAGTTATTATTTCTCTCCCCCTAATGTCGGGAAAACTATCGAATCAAACTGGTAATCACAAATCATGTCATAATCAAATATCCAATACATTTAAAACATCTAATAATACAAAGAGACTTGTAATTAATATATATTCCCAACTTTTTTTGAGGATTCACTTATCTTTGTGCATTGCGTGGAGTAATTGGAACATATACGCACATACAAAAATTCAAAGATGAGAAATATTTAGCTCTTGATCAAAAACCAATTGTAATGGGGGAGTATTTACAACTTATTGGCTTGATGCGTACAACACGTAAATCAACATAATCTCATGTTGAAAGAGGAAGTTTAGTTCTCATAAGTATGGTTTAGACATTAATTAGAGGAGTTCAATCAATAACATCTCTAAACAATTATGCGCATAAATAACAAACTTTTACAAAAAAATTTCAAACTCAATCAATAAAAGACTGAGATATAAACTCATCAGTATTAGCAAAATGAATTGTCTTGATTACATGATCTGAAATTAATTATTTAAATAAGCAATCTTGCAAACGACAAGTTGCAAGTTGATAACACATACGCGATTTATTTTGTAGATGCATTACATGGTGGATGAATGGGCCTATGTTCATTTAAAAAATGTAAGACATTAAATTTCAACTTTAGCTAGTGAGTTTCTAACAATCAATTTTCATTGAGAACAAACAACAAATAAGAATTCTTTAAATTAAAAAATCTTCTGGTTCTTTAATGAATGTTCATATGAAATCTCAATTAATTTTCGCATCATATATGATCTAAGATGGTCTAACTGGTCATGTCAAGTAGTAAATGCATTTGTATCAGTAAACTTCTAGTTTACTTTAACATGCGTCACTTATACTAAATTGTAACAAATTGATAATTTTACTATCATTTCTTTTACTTTGTATTCACATATAAGTACTATTGTGGCATATACTACTGGAAATGTCTAAATCAATGTGAAGTCTATAATACCATTAAGTCAATAAATATAATTTCCAAATAATTATATACAATATTCACTTCAAGGAATATGCCAAAATCTTCAAATACAGGGCATTTAGTCTAGTGGTATGATTCTCGTTTCGGGTGCGAGAGGTTTCGAGTTTGATTTAAAATACTTTTAAAACCCTTTTAACAAAAGTTTTGCATAATCA
This sequence comes from Gossypium arboreum, assembly GCF_025698485.1. NCBI lineage: Eukaryota > Viridiplantae > Streptophyta > Magnoliopsida > Malvales > Malvaceae > Gossypium > Gossypium arboreum. The sequence continues at coordinate 64,688,807 of NC_069079.1, read as the reverse complement.
GTTAACTACCAAGAATAACTACCTAGATCATGTACAGAAATGAGCCTACTCAAACATATAAAAATATGACATAATGAAAAACTAGTAATTGTTTTTCATAACCATCATCATAAACATGCACGGAATTTAATTCAAAATCCAACCATTCAAGCTCATAGAATTTTTCATTTACAACTGCTCATGTCATTTTTCTAAATAATTAACAAATGGAATAATATAGAATGTATGAACTACTACTTTTAATAATTCTTTGAACTAAATCAAATTCGAATAACCATAAAATTCATTGGTTTATTAACACAAATTTGCTACTAAATATGTTTTAACCAAATATATTATTTAATTATAAAACCTACTATAGCAACATAAATAAATCAGTTAATATTCATTTTCACGAACAAATGAGATGCTTAAAATAATATGTAACGCATGTAATCAAAACTTAAAAAGAAGACCATCTCAAAATATTTAAATCGTATATCAAGTTGATTTAATATTTAAAGACGTACCTTTTTTTTGTTATATGTTGAGTATTGACGATAAAAAGCAAGCAAATTAAACTTCAGTAGTAGACTTTGAATCCAATCAAAATCTATCAATAGGAAACTTTGAGAGTTTATCTTATTTTCCAAATGCACAATAGGTGCATAACCAATGTCTCTTCATAACTAAATTGTCTCTCTTCTTAAAAAGTTCTTGGAAATTCTTGTTCTTTTCTTACTTTCTTCATTTTTCCACTTCTGGTGGTGAGAAGATTTATTACGACAATCCCCCATAACTATTATTATAGTCCAATTTACTACAATCACGTTAAAGATTATGTCTTTTGAATTTTATTACATATTGTTATATTCTCTTCAAGGAATGGTTAGGTTTCATGGTGAAAAATTTTTGTTCAATCATAAATAAGTTTTTTTCATGATATTTCTACCGTAAGAGCATAATTGAATCATGAAAAAGTTGAATAAGTTCTCTCTTGCAAGGTTTTCATGAGTAATATTTTTCTACGTAATTTTAATTGAGAACTTATTTTGATTACTGTAAAGTTATAGTTTTAAAAAATTTGCAACTTCAGGTGCATTCAGCCATAACGAATTTTAGATAGAACTACCATATTCTATTGCTCACATTTTCTTTTACATTATTCTAGAATTTCAGTAGATCTTTCACAATCAAATATTTTGCTTTCAACCCTTAGTGGAGATTATGACAAAAGAAGATCACAAAGATAGTCACGATAAATTCAATTTATAACATGAGTAATAAATATAAATCAATAACTCAATCCTCTTTTGATTCATATGAAATATAATTTTTCCTCATTTATAATCTCAATATGATATCCATTATAATGAATATATTTTAAAACTAATGCATTAACCATCACAAATTTTGTACTTTTTAGATATTGATATATTAGCTCTTCTAGAGCTTTGAACTAATTTGAACTACCAAATATTGGAATAATATTGGTTTATATTTTCTTTTGCGTTCATGTAAAATCGAAATTATATAGGATTTTTCTATATATTTTTACCACCTTTTGCAATGACTCAAACTTTACGGTTATCGAAAAAGTATATTTTCGGTGTTCATTTTTGAAAATGGACTCGTAAATATTTATTAAAATATTTATGAAGTTAACTGAGTGGTTAATTAAAGTTTAATGAAGTGAATTAGCTTAAATTAATGATAATTAGGAAAAATGATTAAATTGAAAGAAGTGTGAAAGTTTAATTGTAGATTAAAAGGAAATAAAAGCGATCAAAATGACAATTAAGCCAATTTACTATAGGTGAGGCGGCAAACTTAGATAAAATCTAAGATTTTATTGGATTTTATATGATTAAGGTTTTAAACTAATTATATTAATTATTATTAAATAAATAAAAGAAAGACAAGTGTATGGTAAAAATAAAATACATGTGTAATAAATATTGTACATACATTTGTAATACATGTATGTGTTTACTTATTATTTAAGTAAATATTAATGTATTTATTATTATTAAATTGATATTATGTGATGAATAAATTAAATAAAGACAAATGTGTGAATATAATTTGATACAAGTGTATAAAAAACACATACAATTGTAATACATGTATTTAATTATTAAAAGATATTTATTATTTATAAAAGATATTTATATGATAAATAAAGAAAAGAATGACAAATGCATGGTGATATATGGATACATATGTATTAATAATGTACACATGTATAAAAGTATTATTTATTATATAAGTATATTATTATAGTTGTTATATTATATTATAAGATTTTATGTAATAAATATATTAAATTATGACAAGTGTGGACATAAATGGATACAAATGTAAAATAAATATTTGATATTAATTAGATATTTATTAAGTTAACATATTATATATATATATATATATATATATATATATATATATATAAAGTAAAAGAAATGAAAAAGAAATGAAAAGGATAGAAAAGAAACACAATGAAACGAAACAAAGAGCAAGGGAGAAAAAGAAAGAAAGAAAGAAAAGAAAGGAAGAAAAGAGAAAATTGGGGGTTTGATACTTAAAGCTTAAATAGGTAAGTCAATTTAGCCATTTTTACTTAATTTTGATGTTTTAGAAGCTTTGAAATAAGGTTTTGAAGAAATTAAATTGATATATTGAAAGTTATTAGATTTTAAAATATTGTTTATGTTGAATAAAATGATGAATTAGGGATTAAATTGATAGAAATTCAAGTTAGAAGTGAGATAAGGATTGAATTGTAAAGTAATTCATAAGTTTTGAATAGTAGGGACTAAATTGAAAGAATTTTGAAATTATGGTTTTATGCTGAAATTAGAGAGCTGAAATTAGTTTAAAGTGAAAATTGAATAAAAATATTGAGTTAAATGTGAAGAATAAAAGTTAGTCTCGGTTTGGGACTAAATTGGAATTTAGACAAAAATTGAATAAAAATTTAAACATTCAATGTGAAAATTGTACTGAATTAACAATTATAAATTGTATTAATTTCGTAGCTAACGGGGTCTCGAAAAATCCTCAGTTAAGAAAGGAAAAGACAAGGTCAACGAGGGTTAGCTCGGAAATCACGATTTATGTTTCTATAATCCGAACTTAATATTTAATTGTTGAATTTATTATTTAATGTGTAGAATGATACATTGAAAACTGAAATTTAATTGTTAATTATTATATTTGGATTGAATGTTATGGTAAGTAATTAAGGTAAGCATTATTGTGTTTTATGATTATTGAAATAAATCAAAATGTATATTGTATTGTAATTAAATTGCATTGCATGTGGATTGATATGGAAAAATGTATTAAATTGAATTGAATTTAAATTACAAATGAAATTGAAAATTTGAAGGTTCAGTGAATACCCTATTAACTGTATCGGCTAGTTGGATATAGTTGGCATGCCATAGGATTGGAAGTGTTTAGGGATATTCCGACTGTGTGTCGATGAGACACTATATGTGTCGACTACTGTGACTGTTCGGATTCGTTCTGAAGAGGTATTCTATACTGATGTGGATCGCTCTTATTCTTTATTACGAATTCACGGTGTATTCTGGCTTCGGTTGATGAAACATTGTATACTATCCCCGGTGTGTGGGTTGGATCCGTGTATCTGTCCAAGTCCGAGTCATGTTAATAGGGCAAATAAGGTACTGAAAAATTGACTGCTACCAAATATTTGACTGTTACTGAATAAATGAATGACTGATACAGAATAATAATGATTAAATGATTGTTATTGAAAAATATTGACTGTCATTGAATAATTGATTGCTACAGAGTAAAGGATGCTACTGAACGAATAATCATTACTAGATAACAAATTGTTATCGAATAACTATATGTTACTGAAAGAAACTGAAAATTTAATCGATACTGAAATATGTTTACTGATTTTGAATAGTGAACAGAAATATAAGTAAGACATATGAATAGATAAATTATTGTTGTGAATTAAATGGAAAAGCTAATCAAGTTATTAGATGATGAAAGTTGTATGAGTTGTAAAGAAATTATCTATGAAATGAATAAATGAATATTTATGATTCTTATAGGATAATAAGTGTATGTTACATTTTAAATGTTAGGATTATAAAAATGCCATTGGGTTCACACTTAGCATACGGTTTGTTTCCGTGCGCAGTTTAAGTTAAAGTCAGATCGTTGAATCAGCATCCCAGGTTGATCCTGAACTTAATAAGGTAAAGCATGTTAATTGTTGATAATGATATGTACCTAGGATGTCTTAAATGTGTTATTTTGCATTGTGATTGTAATAGTGAAATAAGTAATTGACATTTGATAATGATACATGTTAAGTGTTTTAAGTCAAGTATTGAATTGTTTTAGTATTGGTATTTTGTATTGGTTGTAGTTTGAAATTTGCAAGGTTGGCTAGTAAAGTGTGAAAGGTTCATTATTTAGTCCACACGGTTTGTCACACGGGCGTGTGCCTTGGCTATCATGGCCGTGCTTCAAAGTCAATGTTGCACATGGGCTAAGGGCACGGGCGTGTCCTAAGCCACACGGGCGTGATACATAAGCCATACGGGCCTGTGGTACTATTCATAAAAGGGAAAATTTAATAAATTTTATATAAAAAAAATTGTAAGCCTCCAATTGAGCCTCGGTTTAGTTCTAACATACATTTTAAATCTCGAGGACTCATTAAAGGAACATTAAGATATATTTTATGAACTAAATTTTATTTTCTTTCTTTATTAATCGTAATCGAACTGTAGTAACCGGTAATACTCCGTAATCCTGTTCCGACTGTAATGCCCCAATTTTCGGGAATTTTAAAAATGTTGGAAAAATTTAAAAATTCTGTGTCCTGTTTGTTTGTCATAGGATTAAGTACGTTAGTGGGCCTCTAGAAGGCCCAAGCTTAAGGTAAAACCCGGTAGTTTTAATTAATTTTAATTCCATAAGAAAAAGGGTTACAGTTAATTGGGCTTTTAGGTATTAATTGTGTAAAATAAATCACAAGGAAGCATGTGGTAAAGTGGCTAAGTGACACCACTTGGGAATGCTATAAGTGGCGTGTGGATGATTGGGAGGACCTGTGTTCAAGTCACAATGACAACAAATAAGGGATTAATTTTATGAATGGAAAAGGTAAGTAGTGGGCCAAGTGAAAGACCTGTTAGGAAGAGTTGGAGTTGCTCGGAGATTGAGTAAGGAGGGATAACGGAGAGAATTTAGGAGCTGATTTGGGAGTCTTTGTGTTGGCGAATAATGGACTCTTAAGGAGAAAGAGTTGGCCAGCCAAGGGGAGCTTTAGGGAGGCAAAATTCAGCTAGGGTTAAGGTCGATATAAATTCGGCATTAAGGGAAGTTGGGCGTTTTTGACCATTTCCTCTTCATTTTCTCCCCTCTCTTCATCAACCTTTTTCTTATTCTCCTTTCTCCTTCATAGCCGAACCCTTCTAACCTCTTGTTCATCTCCATCCTTCCCTTCAGACGTTTCAAAACCTTCATATCCTTTGGCCATAAAAAGCCGAAATCTGGAAAGCTACACTTTCTTCTGTGCCGATTTTTCCTAGCAAAATTCTCTTATTTTGCTTATCATCTTTGGCCAATTCTTTCCTCCTTTAAACCTCAAGTTTTTGTCGACAAGACCACAGTAAAACCCTATTAATTCATCTTTTTCTACACAATTGTAAAAAAGTCGAAAACCCCACTTTCATAGGGACTTAGTCGAATATTGAAAACACTGAAGGCTTGACTTTGGTGATCGTTTGAGGGTAGAGCGGCATTGGATTTAAGTAGGCATCAATTGGAAACATTGGTCGAAGGAATCGGTGGTAAGTAGTTTCAAAACATAGTCTTTCTTTCGTATTTTAGGAAAGGCCGAAATCCCTAAATGTTAGGGAGGCTGTCGATTTGGACTTGTAGCCCTAAGGGGTTGTAATAACTGTTCTGCTTTGGTAAATGGTGTGATTTAGAGGCTGCTGATCAAGGGCTTGGACAAGTGGAACGATCAGATCTTTGGATTTAAGACATAGTTCCACAACAAGGTAAGAGCAAGAAGGTTCTAAGCATGTTTGGCCGAATATGGAAAGGGGCTATTTACTCAGTATTAATTCGATATCTTGAGTAATATGTTAGTGATTTAATTGTAGGCAGTTCGTGCGTGGATCTCGAAAATGAATCGTCGCAAAACAGGTGTGTAACTGACACCTTCTCATAGACTAGATCGGTAAAAGCCGAAAAGCCAAAATGCCGGAAAGTTGGTATTTTGGGAATTTGCGAGTGTGCGAATGCTCGTAAGATAGTTGGATTTGTATGTTTGGTATTCTGAAGGTTATAAATTGCAGTACGTGTGATTTCATACATTTTGATAATGTGGGCTTAATAGGCCAAAAATCGGGTTCATGGGCCAACGGGCTCAATTTGGTAAGTATGCGCGGTATGTATTCTGATAGTATGTAAATGGATAGGATATGCATGAAAACCCTAGAAGTAGCTAAATCACTACAATACCCTTATGTATGGAAAATTACCATGATACCCCTAGGTGTAATGACCAATATGCCCCAAGGGTTAATTTTGTTTGAAAGGCATGTTGATTTAAATCTGTATGATGTATGCCATGAATGAATATTTGTTGCATGGGGACATGGGTTATATTTTGGAGGAAGCGTCCTAGTGGCTATGCCACATATTTCTGTTCTGGTGGCTCTGCCACGATTATCTGTATCTGGTGACTTTATCACATTATCTGTTCTGGTAGCCATGCTACATAATTCTGTGGCGTGTAGCGGTTGGGTGGGTTGAGTAGTCTCCCTACATAGTGAAAGGTTGGTAAGGGGGTGTATGTGGTTGGTTATGTGTGGGGTTTTGCATATACATGAAAGATCTGATCTGATCTGTTATGGGCCTATGGGCTTAATTTCAGATTCGCGGCTAAGGCCAATTTATTACATTTACGTGGTTTGAGTGATATGGGCTATGTGTGACCCTAAAGTAACCCTAGTCGGAAAGCGGTTTCGGGACCGCTAAACCGAGTCACCAAATTATTTGAATATGATATCTATCGTCTAAAATATGTGATTATGAATGTGTGAAAGTTTTAAGCTTCGATTTAGTAAATTGCATGTGAAATTAGTCGATAGGACTTATGTGTGACACTTTTGAAATGTAATAGGTAAATCTATAGGGATCTATTAGTGCATGTAATCAAAGGGGTGGACTTGCATGTCCATTTCCCCCTTTTTATTTGCTAGTGGCCGGCCATGACAATGGATGATGGGCAAAACATGTCATAAAACATGTTGTGACAATGGTGTATGTTAGGAAAAATAAAATAAGGAGTATGGGTAATAAAGAAATGGAAAAAAAAAAAGAAGAATGGTGTGAGTGTTCCCCCCTCATTGTCGTGAGTTGAGGGAAAGAAGAAAAAAAAAAGTGTCCATCATTTTTCACTTCTTTCGGCTGAAAATTCTAAGGAAGAAAGAAAACAAGTTGTGTTCTTTGGTTCTTCTTGGCCGATTTGAGAGGAGGAAGAAAGGAGTGATGCAGCCGGTCATCTTAGGTCGATATTAAGGTAAGGAAGTTGATACTAGTTCTTGAAATCCTAGTTGATTTTGAGTGAGATATCAAGTTATTGTTGGTAACCCATGTTGAAATTGTGATTTTGGAATAAGTAAGGTTTTCGGCTATGGAGATTAATAAGGGTGATGGTTCTGTTTCATGCTAAATCTAGATGAACAATGGTAGTTTGTTTACATCTTGATGATTATGAGTTCCTTTCTTGGGTCTACCCTAGATCCATGAAGTATATTTTTATTTGGTGTTGTTGGAAGTATCGGTCATGGTATATCCATAAGCATGATTTATGCTTATTGCATGATAGGTAAGATTTGTGTTTTGGATATATGTTTATATTTGGTTATGATCAACTTATGATTTGGCTCTTGCACATATATATATATATATATATATATGTTTGCACATGATGTATTGGTATGACATATATACTATCTCAAGGTATATATTTACATATGATGATGTTTCGGTTATGAAGTAAATGATTGATGCGTATTGAGTTACAATATGTAATGCATTAGTTAGTAAAATGTATGCCATTTATGTGTGGTATTAAGTATATAATTGGCCTCAACATAGACATGCATATTCGGCCACATGAGGTGGATTGGTGTGCATGTATTCGGTTAGAGGCAAGCATATTGATGCCTTATCTTGGCTTAGATAATCGGCTAAAAGAGAGTGTGGACTATTGTGTTGAGCTAGATTCATGATTTCGTACTTATGTGACTTTAATGTCTAATGAATATATATATGGGCTAAGCACCTTGAGTTCCTCTTTTTGATACTCAAATGATTAAATCAATTTATTTGTCAATTTAAGCTCAAGAGCAAAGGGGAACTGAATCCGATAAAGGGAAGGAAAAAGTGGTCGAATAGCCATCGAAATCGTTCGACAACATCCGAGGTAAGTTTTCAAGCAATGAGGCTTAGTTTATGATTTGATTAAGTCATAATGTATGAGCATAACAAATATCTGATGATATGATGACTTTTACTTGAATTATCGTTGAGTTAATTAGTCTATACGCATGACGGGTAGCCGTATGTGCATAGAGATCGTGTTATAAAGCAAACTAAACTATGCTGTTTGTATGTGGCTAGTGAGAAGAAATGGGAATGCTTAATACGTGGCTTGTGTTTGAATTCTAATTATGAAAATGAAATTAGATGTGTCATGACTTATTGATATGTGCATGAATGTTCGGATGATAACCGGGCTAAGTCCCGAGAGCATTTGAGCTAGTGGCTAATTCCGGCTAAGTCCCAAGGCATTCGTATGAAGCTACTATATCGGGCTAAGTCCGAAGGCATTCGTCTGAAGCTACTATATCCGGCTAAGTCTTGAAGGCGTTTGTGCGAGTTATTATACCGGGCTAAGTCCCAAGGCATTTGTGCAAGTTACTATAACCGGCTATGTCCCAAGGCATTTGAACGAGTAGCTATATCCGGTTAAATTCCGAAGGTACGTGATTTGGGAATGAGCAATCTTGCTGTAAAATTTCAGTTAATACGCTCGTAAATCCCAGCAATGAGGTATGTTCGTTTATGCTTTGAATTAGTTGATCCCTTACAAATAAGTATTCGCTCAGTTGATAAATGAGCTACCAACCTTTGGCTAAGTTGATCTTTGTGTATGAATATAAGGGTTGGTAATGTGAAGTAAGTATGATATTGAGAATTTGTGCATATGAAATTATCTGTTTAGCTACATGAATGCTATACTTTGGTTGTGTCTAAATTCATAACTCAACTTACTAAGCATTAAATGCTTACTCCGTTTCTTTGATTCTCTGCTTTATAGATTTTGGTTCTTCACTATCGGACTCGGATTTTGAAGTCGAAGTCGCCCACACTATCAAAGCTCCTTTCGGTATATTTTTGGTTGGACTTTGAAATGGCATGTATAGGACTACCCTTTTGTTGTAGGTCATGTACCTTTCGGTTTTGTGTAAATTTGGATAGCCATGCGAAAATGGCTTAAGTATACTTTGGGCATGGTATTATAATCATTGTATGTTGTTCATTAAGAGGTATGGAAATGTTTGGAAACGATTAGCCATTGGGATGGTTAATCATGATCATATTTTGTGCTATTTATGTTAAAGGGCTAGTTGAATCATGGAAACTATGAAATAGGTAAAGCCTACCTTAAAGACAGATGCTGACAGCTGCAGTGATGTGGATGTGAAAAATCACTAAAAATAGTAGGAATGGAATTAAATAGTGAATAAATTATGTAAACGAACCTTGACGAGTTTATTTTTATAGGAAAGTAACGAAACGATCATATGGACAGTATGTTAAGAGATATTTAAGTTTTCGTGAGACAGGGCCAGAACGGCTTTTGGAGTCCCTGTTCCGACTTTGTAAATTCATTAAAAATTGACCAGAGATAATTAGAAGTCATGCCATATATTTAAAGTTTCCTTTTTGAGTCTAGTTTCTGTAGAAACAAACGGCATCAGTATTGAAGCCCTGTACAGGGAGATATCCAAGTCGTAATGCGCAAAGGTTAGTGTAGTCGATCCCTGTAACATGGGGGACTTTAACTAATAAACTGTACTAATTGGCCCGACCAAAAATTCTAGAAAAAAATTTGTAGATTCATATATGAGTCTAGTTTCAGGGAAAAATCACGAAACTGATTTTCGAGTTGTGTAACTCAAGATATGATTTTTAAGGTGACAGTGACACAGTTAGCCGGCTGTCTGGAAATTTTTAAAATGAACTGTGCAAGTAAGAGGATTAAGCCCGTTAACCCCTCATGTCCGACTCCGGCGACAGTCTCAGGTACGGGGTGTTATAGTTTTATTGGTATTAGAGCTACGATTTAGTCGATTTTAGGACTACCGTAATGCGTTTGGGTCTAGCTATACATGCCATTTTATGTGATTATTTGATAGTTTGGTGATTCTGACATTGCAAATGTGTTTATTTATAGTAATGGATCCCGATCCCGACCGAGCAGTAGCTGATGATCTTGAGAGTGTAGCGCCTACTCCCGCACAAGGGACAGCACCGACGGACTCTCAACCTAATGCTAGTAATCCGAATGATGAAGCTAGACAAGCTTTCTATAGCGTGATGAATGATTGGTTCAACCAATACATTCGAACTAATACGGCTGTTCCACAACCTCCATTCCCGACAAATACCACCCCCGCACCTACAATACCTCCGATAACTGACCAAATGAGGTCGAATAATCCCCCAGTTGACAGAATCCGAAAACACGGGGCTACTGAATTTAAAGCTACGGACAGCGATGATGCCGAGCAAGCTGAATTTTGGTTGGACAACACTATCCGCACTCGATGAGCTATCTTGCACACCGATGAGTGCCTAAAGTGTACTATCTCCTTCTTGTGTGATTACGCCTACTATTGGTGGAATACGTTGACTTCGTGGTGCCCAAAGAGCAAGTAACTTGGGAATTTTTCCAAACCGAAGTTTCGGAAAAAGTATATCGATCGAGATTTATGGATCAAAACGGAAGGAATTTCTTGACCTCAAACAAGGTTCCATATCGGTTCTCGACTATGAGCGAAAATTTGTGAGGCTTAGCCAGATGCATGCGAGAATGCATTTCCTTAGAAGTCGTAATGTAAAGCGTTTGAGGATGGACTAAATGATGATATAAAGTCAGTATGTTGGCATATTGGAAATCGAGAATTTGTGGTACTTGTTGAGCGAGCTTGCAAGGCGGAGGAGCTCAAGATGGAGAAAAGAAAAGTGAGGTGGGAGCAAGGAGTTTCGTAAAAGGTCTTGTGGAAGCCCTTCCCACGATCATTGAAGAAATTTAGAGATGGCTTGGGCGGTCTAGGGATACCGGGCTTTTCTAGACGAGATCGCGATCGACCCCTGTGAGCCCACGAGTCACTTGATCGCCGATGTTGGAAATGACCGTCGAGACGAGCGGAATGCCGATGATTGTGGTAAATGGCATTCGGGGAGTTGTAGGTTTCATGACCGCTCCTGTTACAAGTGCGGGTCAGCCGACCACTTTATCAAAGATTGCCCGAGATTGTCTGAACAGAACGAAAATCAGGGTGGGAAACCGGGTGCTACCACTGCTCGAGGTAGACCATCTAGAAATACGGGCAATGCTAGTGGTGGTCAGAGAGGATCTAGAGATGCTACGACCAGATCTGAGGCTCGTGCTCCTGCTAGAGCTTATGCTATACGCCAAGACGCGAGGATGCTTCCTCGCCGGATGTTATTACCGTACTTTTACTTTCTTTGATACTAATGTGATTGCTTTGATTGACCTGGTTCTACTCATTCTTATATATCTGAAACCTTAGCATCCAATAAGACTTTACCTATTGAGTCTCTCGAGTTCGTAATTCGGTGTCAAATCCTTGGGTCATTACGTGCTTGTCAACAAAGTGTAAGAAATGTCCCCTAGTACTTGAGGTTCCTATTTTCCTACAGACTTGATCTTTGTTGTCGTTTGATGAATTTGATGTTATCCTCGGTTTAGATTGGTTGACCGTGCATGATGCGGTTGTGAATTGAAAAAGCAAGACTATTGATTTAAGATGCGCAAATAACGAGATAATCCGGGTTGAGTCTACTGGACTTAAAGGGTTGCCACCGTAATATCGCAATGTTGGCCCGAAATATGTAAGAAAGGGTGCGAAGCATACCTTGCGTATGTACTTGATGACAAGGAATTGGAAAAGAAACCCGAATCTGCATCGGTGGTTTGTGAATACCGGATGTTTTTCCCAAGAATTACCGGGTTTACCACTGCTCGGAAGTAGAGTTTGGTATTGAGCTTGTACACGGACTACGCCAATTTCGATAGCTCAGTATCGTATGGCACCAACCGAGTTAAAAGAATTGAAAGCTCGGTTGCAAGAGTTGACGGATAGAGGTTTCGCTCGACCAAGTTTCTCACCTTGGGTGCACCAAGTATTGTTTGTGAAAAGAAGGACGGAACCATGAGGATGTGCATTGACTATCGTCACCGAATAAAGTGACGATAAAGAATAAATATCCGCTATCTGCGTATTGATGATTTGTTTGATCAACTAAAGGAGCCTCGGTGTTTTCAAAGATAGATTTGAGATCGGGTATTACCACCATCTAATTCGAGATTCGGATATACCCAAAACGCTTTCGAGCGAGATCGGCCACTACGAGTTCTTAGTAATGCCGCTTGGGCTCACTAATGCCCTCGGTATTTATGGATTTGATGAATCGGATCTTGAGACGATATTTGGACCGGTTCGTAGTTGTGTTCATTGACGACATCTTGGTCTATTCAAGAGACGAGACCGAACATCTTTGAGCACCGAGATTAGTGTTGCAAATTTTACGGGATAAGTAGTTATATGCTAAGTTCAATGAAGTGTGAGTTACGGTTAAGAGAGGTTAGCTTCTTGGGTCACGTGGTATCTGCGATCGGTATTCGAGTTGACCCGAGCAAAATTTCAGCCATACTTAACTGAAGCCTCGAGAAATATTATTGAGGTTCGAGCTTTTGGGACTTGCTTACTATTACCGACGTTTGTAAAAGGTTTCTCGATGATAGCCACGCCCATGATGAAGCTACTTCAAAAAGATGTTAAGTTCGAATGGACGGAAAAATGTCGAAAAGTTTTGATCAATCGAAAATTTATTTGACTGGAGCTCAATTTTAGTGCGGCCGAATCGGGCAAAGAGTTTGTCATCTATAGTGACGCATCCCTACTTGGGTTAGCTTGCGTATTGATGCAAGAAGGTCGAGTTGTGGCCTATCGCGCGAGACAATTAAAGCCACATGAGAAAAATTATCGACCCATGATCTCGAATTAGTCGCCATCGTATTCGCCTTGAAAATATGGCGACATTACTTATTTGGTGAGAAGTGCCATGTATTTTCGGATCACAAAAGTCTCAAATATTTGATGACTCAAAGAGACTTGAATCTGCGACAAAGGCGTTGGCTTGAGTTGTTGAAAGATTATGAGCTGGTCATTGATTATCACTCGGGAAAGGCTAATGTGGTTGCGGACGCCTTTAAGCCGAAATCACCGCTTGCTTTACGAGCAATGAATGTACACTTATCCATTCTACCCGACAATGTGTTAGTAGCCAATTAAAGGCCAAACCATTATTGATTCATCAAATTCGTGAAGCTCAGAAACTCGACGATGAGTTGGTTGCAAAAAGGGCTGAATGTGTTCCGAATGTGGAATCGGAGTTTCAAATTGATGATGACGATTATTTGAGGTACAAAAATCGGTTGTGTGTTCCAAGAAATTCAGAACTCATTTCGATGATTCTGGACGAAGCTCATTGTAGCCGAATGTCAATTCACCCGGGGAGTACGAAAATGTACCACGACCTAAGACGTCAGTTTTGGTGGTATGGTATGAAACGAGACATTTCCGATTTTGTTTCGAAGTGTTTAATATGTCAGCAAGTGAAGGCGGAACATCAAGTGCCTACGGGTTTACTCCAACCGATCATGATACCTGAATGGAAATGGGATCGAGTAACAATGGATTTTGTATCTGGGTTGCCAGTGTCGGCAAGTAAGAAAGATGCGATTTGGGTCGTTGTTGATAGATTGACTAAGTCGACTCACTTTATCCCCGTACGCACGGATTTTTCAATGGATAAATTAGCTGAATTGTATGTTTCTCAGATTGTGAGATTACACGGGGTACCTATTTCTATTGTGTCGGATAGAGATCCGAGATTCACCTCACGGTTTTGGAAGAAATTGCAAGAAGCTTTGGGTACCAAGCTTCATTTTAGCACCGCTTTTTATCTATAAACCGATGGTCAATCCGAGCGGATAATTCAGATACTTGAGGATATGTTGAGATGTTGCATCCTCGAGTTTAGTGGTTCATGGGAACGGTATTTACCTTTGATTGAATTCGCTTACAACAATAGTTTTCAATCAAGTATTAAGATGGCACCTTACGAGGCTTTGTATGGTCGAAAATGCCGTACGCCATTGTTTTGGACCGAGCTCGGTGAAAGTAAAATTTTGAAGTGGATTTGATTAAAGATCTTGAGCGTAAAGTCGAATAATCCGTGAAAGTCTGAAGCGCGACCACGGATCGTCGTAAATCGTATCGGATTTGAAACGAAAAGACATTGAATATTAGGTGGGAGATAAAGTGTTTCTTAAAGTTTCGCCTTGGAAAAAGATACTCGATTTGGTCAGTAAGGGCAAGTTGAGCCCAAGATTCATTGGGCGTCTGAAATCTCCGAACGAGTTGGTCGATTGCATATAGATTGATTTTGCCCCGAACTTGAAAAGATTCACGACGTCTTTCATGTTTCGATGCTTGACGTTATAGATCCGATCCGTCACACGTAATTAATCCATCGGTTGAAATTCAATCGACTTGAGTTATGAAGAGGAACCGATTCGTATCCTAGCTCGTGAAGTGAAAGAGTTGCGAAACAAAAGGGTTCCGCTGGTAAAAGTGTTATGGCTCAAACACGGAATCGAAGAAGCTACTTGGGAAGCCGAGAACTCTATGAAAGAACAATACCCAAACACATTTCTTACGGTAATATTTTGGGGATGAAAATTTCTTAAGTGGGGAGAGTTGTGACAACCTAAAGTGACCCTAGTCGGAAGCGGTTTTGGGACCGCTAAACCGAAGTCACCAAATTATTTGAATATGATATCTATTGTCTAAAATATGTGATTATGAATGTGTGAAAGTTTTAAGCTTGATTTAGTAAATTGCATGTGAAATTAGTCGATGGGACTTATGTGTGACACTTTTGAAATGTAATAGGTAAATCTATAAGGATCTATTAGTGCATGTAATCAAAGGGTGGACTTCCATGTCAATTTCCCCTTTTATTTGCTAGTGGCCGCCATGACAAAGGGTGATGGGCAAAACATGTCATAAAACATGTTGTGACAATGGTGTATGTTAGGAAAAATAAAATAAGGAGTATGGGTAATAAAGAAATGGAAAAAAAGGAAGAAGAATGGTGTGAGTGTTCCCCCCCCATTGCCGTGAGTTGAGGGAAAGAAGAAAAAAAAAAGTGTCCATCATTTTTCACTTCTTTTGGCTGAAAATTCTAAGGAAGAAAGAAAACAAGTTGTGTTCTTTGGTTCTTCTTGGTCGATTTGAGAGGAGGAAGAAAGGAGTGAAGCAATCGGTCATCTTAGGTCGATATTAAGGTAAGGAAGTTGATACTAGTTCTTGAAATCCTAGTTGATTTTGAGTGAGATATCAAGTTATTGTTGGTAACCCATGTTGAAATTGTGATTTTAGAATAAGTAAGGTTTTCGGCTATGGAGATTAATAAGGGTGATGGTTCTGTTTCATGCTAAATCTAGATGAACAATGGTAGTTTGTTTACATCTTGATGATTATGAGTTCCTTTCTTGGGTCTACCTAGATCCATGAAGTATATTTTATTTGGTGTTGTTGGAAGTATCGGCCATGGTATATCCATAAGCATGATTTATGCTTATTGCATGATAGGTAAGATTTGTGTTTTGGATAAATGTTTATATTTGGGTATGATCAACTTGTGATTCGGCTCTTGCACATATATATATATATATATATGTTTGCACATGATGTATTGGTATGACATATATACTATCTCAAGGTATATATTTACATATGATGATGTTTCGGTTATGAAGTAAATGATTGATGCGTATTGAGTTACAATATGTAATGCATTAGTTAGTAAAATGTATGCCATTTATGTGTGGTATTAAGTATATAATTGGCCTCAACATAGACATGCATATTCGGCCACATGAGGTGGATTGGTGTGCATGTATTCGGTTAGAGGCAAGCATATTGATGCCTTATCTTGGCTTAGATAATCGGCTAAAAGAGAGTGTGGACTATTGTGTTGAGTTAGATTCATGATTTAGTACTTATGTGACTTTAATGTCTAATGAATATATATATGGGCTAAGCACCTTGAGTTCCTCTTTTGATACTCAAATGATTAAATCAATTTATTTGTCAATTTAAGCTCAAGAGCAAAGGGAACTGAATCGATAAAGGGAAGGAAAAAGTGGTCGAATAGCCATCGAAATCGTTCGACAACATCCGAGGTAAGTTTTGAGCAATGAGACTTAGTTTATGATTTGATTAAGTCATAATGTATGAGCATAACAAATATCTGAGGATATGATGACTTTTACTTGAATTATCGTTGAGTTAATTAGTCTATACGCATGACGGTGGCCGTATGTGCATAGAGATCGTGTTATAAAGCAAACTAAACCATCTTTGTTTGTATGTGGCTAGTGAGCGAAATGGGAATGCTTAATCGTGGCTTGTGTTTGAATTCTAATTATGAAAATGAAATTAGATGTGTCATGACTTATTGATATGTGCATGAATGTTGGGATGATAACAGGGCTAAGTCCCGAGAGCATTTGAGCTAGTGGCTAATTAGGGCTAAGTCCGAAGGCATTCGTCTGAAGCTACTATATCCTGGGCTAAGTCCCAAGGCATTTGTGCGACTACTACATCCGGGCTAAGTCCCAAGCGTTTGTGCGAGTTATTATACCGGGCTAAGTCCGAAGGCATTTGTGCAAGTTACTATAACCTGCTATGTCCCAAGGCATTTGAACAGTAGCTATATCCGGTTAAATTTTGAAGGTCGTGATTTGGGAATGAGCAATCTTGCTGTAAAATTTTAGTTAATACGCTCGTAAATCCCAGCAATGAGGTATGTTCGTTTATGCTTTGAATTAGTTGATCCCTTACAAATAAGTATTCGCCGGTTGATAAATGAGCTACCGACCTTTAGCTAAGTTGATCTTTATGTATGAATATAAGGGTTGGTAATGTGAAGTAAGTATGATATTGAGAATTTGTGTATATGAAATTATCTGCTTAGCTACATGAATGCTATACTTTGGTTGTGTCTAAATTCATAACTCAACTTACTAAGCATTAAATGCTTACTCAGGTTCTTTGATTCTCTGTTTTATAGATTTTGGTTCTTCACTATCGGACTCGGATTTTGAAGTCGAAGTCGCCCACACTATCAAAGCTCCTTTCGGTATATTTTTGGTTGGACTTTGAAAGGCATGTATAGGACTACCCTTTTGTTGTAGGTCATGTACCTTTCGGTTTTGTGTAAATTTGGATAGCCATGCGAAAATGGCTTAAGTATACTTTGGGCATGGTATTATAATCATTGTATGTTGTTCATTAAGAGGTATGGAAATGTTTGGAAACGATTAGCCATTGGGATGGTTAATCATGATCATATTTTGTGCTATTTATGTTAAAGGGCTAGTTGAATCATGGAAACTATGAAATAGGTAAAGCCTACCTTAAAGACAGATGCTGACAGCTGCAGTGACGTGGATGTGAAAAATCACTAAAAATAGTAGGAATGGAATTAAATAGTGAATAAATTATGTAAACGAACCTTGATGAGTCTATTTTCATAGGAAAGTAACGAAACAATCATATGGACAGTATGTTAAGAGATATTTAAGTTTTCGTGAGACAGGGCCAGAACGGCTTCTGGAGTCCCTGTTCCGAATTTAGAAATTCATTAAAAATTTACCAGAGATAATAAGAAGTAATGCCATATATGTACAGTTTCCTTTTTGAGTCTAGTTTCTGTAGAAACAAACTGCATCGTATTGAAGCCCTGTACAGGGAGATATCCAAGTCGTAATGCTGAAAGGTCAGTGTAGTCGATCCCTGTAACATGGGGGACTTTAACTAATAAAATGTACTAATTGGCCCAACCAAAAATTCTAGAAAAACATTTGTAGATTCATATATGAGTCTAGTTTCAGGGAAAAATCACGAAACTGATTTTCGAGTTGTGGAACTCAAGATATGATTTTTAAGGTGACAGTGACACAGTTAGCCGACTATCTGGAAATTTTTAAAATGAACTGTGCAAGTAAGTGGATTAAGCCCGTTAACCCCTTGTGTCCGACTCCGGCGACGGTCTCGGGTACGGGGTGTTACACTATGGTTGGGTTAATGTTACACACTGAGTTTCCCCAAACTCATCCCCTATTTTCCTCCATGCAGGTAATCCCCAGCCATAGTGGGCTTGGAGCTGCGAGGGATTCGGAGTGGCCACTTGTTCTGCAATATGGATTTCTTCTGGTGATTTGGACTTCAATTTTCTTTACTTTGATGATTTGGGTTTTGTTATGTAATAAGGCCGCTTATGATTATTTTTAATTGGGTTTCGATTTATAACTTATCATGATGACCTTAAATTATATTAACTATCAAAATGGGCTAGATCTAGGGTTCGTTTTCCAAATACATAAACTGATTTCGAAGTAACACGATTACAAACAAGGCTTCTGCTATGATAACGTTTTACAAACTTAAATACGTTTTATTATAAAATAGACATAATTTCAATGGTAACCTAAAAATATACGCGATGTTAGAGTGTGGCAATAGCGGTGTGCAGTCTAGGATTGGATCCGAAAGAGCTTGGTACTTAAGCAGTCCGATGGACTCACCTCCTTTTTCCAGTTTCCTACTTGGTGTGCAACTTCCATTAACTTTAACCCTCAATGAATTAATCCTTTGAACATCAAGTACGATTTCCTAGACTTAGAATGAAAAAAATGTTTTAACATTTTGATGTGGCAGTCAGATCCGGTCATAACGTCTAGGCCGAGTTTGGGGTGTTACATTTTGTGGTATCAGAGCCAGGTTGCAATAACTCGGCTATGGAATGGGTTTACAAAAACGAAGATTTCAAAAAAAAATTCTGTTTTTAAAATCTGGACTTCTGAAGGTGGCATTCCGAATCTCCGGCCCAAGCCTGTAAGTATTTTGAATTTTTCTAAATATATTCTGAATTATCTGTCTGTACTGAAACTTTACTAGAATACTCTAGATAGGATGCTATTGAAATCCTAGAAAAGCTTGCTAAAAGACTGAAACTGTAGCTAGACATCGATTCTGCGAAAACCAACTCTCAATTACTGCCTGAATCATAAAACATCTGTAATAAACATTGGAATGATATTAATGCATAAAATTCATAATCAGATAATACGATATGAGTACAAGAGCCACTCGTGGAAGAGTCTGTGGACGTGGCCGAGGAATGGCTCGAGTGGTATCTTCATCTTCAGGACATATGCCGGCGGCAGATGCACCAGTACCATCGGCAACAGAAGTGGAGTCTCATGATTGTAGTGCCAGGGATGACGCCCTATCGCAGGCTATGCTTCAAGTTCTGGAAAGGGTTGCCGGGGCAAGTTCGGGCAACTGAATTCGAGGATCGATTTCTGAACGACTCCGAGCTAACGGAGCGGAGATCTTTAGGGGCATATCTGGTGTAGCCCCAAATGTGGCAGAATATTGGTTGGAGGCCACAGAACGAATTATGGATGACTTGGACTGCTCGGTGGAGCAGAAGCTGAAGGGGGTCGTATCGCTGCTGCGAGATGAGGCTTATCAGTGGTGGCTCACCATGAGGGATGGAACCCCAGTTGATAGGGTTACTTGGGAGCTGTTTAAGATAGCCTTTAAAGGAAAGTACGTCGGGGCAAGTTATGTGGATGCCCGCAGGAAGGAATTCCTGAATCTGGTCCAAGGATGTAAAACTGTTGCTGAGTATGAGGTTGAGTTTCTGAGGCTGAGCCGGTATGCTGTGGGGATAGTCGCTACGGAGTATGAGCGTAGCGTTCGCTTTGAGGATAGACTCAGAGATGACCGTAAGGTACTGATTGCTCTGCAGAGGGAGCGGGACTTCGCGGTTCTGGTGGAAAACGCTAAGATAGCTGAGGAGGTAAAGCGTACTGAGAGGCAGAACTGTGAGAAAGATTGGAACCGTTTCCGGAGGGATTCTGGACCTTCGGGTGGAGCAAATAAGAATGTCAAAAGGGCGAGAGTGGAGGAGCCAGTTCGAGCAGCTCCGGTGAATATGGTTAGACCGCCAATTTGTGGAGACTGTGGAAAGGTACATTTGGGTGAGTGTAGAAAACGTTCCGGTACTTGTTTCTGATGCGGATCTATGGAGCATAGAGTTAAGGATCGCCTCTGAGAGAGCTGATCAAGCTCGAGTTCTTTGTCTGAGGGTTGTTCAACCCGCGAGAGGTGGACCACAACCACCGAATGGACGTGGACAAGGTAGGGGCAGAAATGAAAATGGAAGCGGTCGAGGTCGAGGGGCGCCTGGCAGGGGTACCGAAAATGCTCAGGCTCGACAGCCAGCATTGGTGTATGCGGCTCGTCGTCGAGAGGAGGTGGCCTTTTGACGTCATAACTAATCGTTTTGGTTTCTAGCATGCATTATCTTGCTTTGGTGGATATTGGATCTACTCATTCCTATGTTGCATGTGCCATATCCGGGTCATTGGGAGTGCATTCTGAAAAGATAGTGAGTGGGGTCTCTGTGTTAAGTCCTTTGGGCCACTCAGTTAGGGTAGACAAACTGTATAGGGATGTACCCCTAGAAACTCAAGGTAGGATCTTTCTTGGAGATCTAATGGAGTTACCGTTCGGAGAGTTTGACCTCATTCTAGGAATGGACTGGCTTGTTAAGCATAGGGCAACTTTGGATTGTGCTGCAAAACGAATGGTGTTAAGGACCACAGAGGGTGAGGAGGTTATGATGATAGGTGAGCGAAGAGATTATTTGTCTAATGTGGTGTCGGCATTGAGGGCCGAAAAGTGGATTTGAAAAGGTTGTGAGGCCTATTTGGCATTCGTAAGCCAGTCGGAAGAGAAGGGATTGACAGTGGATAAGGTCAGGACCGTAAAGGAGTTTTAAGATGTTTTTTCGGAGGAGCTTCCGGGATTACCTCCAAACCGAGAAGTGAAGTTTGGAATCGACTTGTTGCCTAGAACGGCGCCAGTGTCTATCGCACCGTAAAGGATGGCACCGAAGGAGTTGGTGGAGCTAAAGGCACAAATTCAAGAGTTTTTGGATAGGGGCTTTATTAGGCCAAGCGTGTCTCCACGGAGAGCACCGGTGTTATTCGTGAAGAAGAAGGATGGTACAATGCGGATGTGCATTGACTATCGCCAGTTGAACAAATTAACCATTAAGAATAAGTATCCACTGACAAGGATTGACGATTTGTTTGACCAGCTTAAGGGGGCTTCTGTATTTTCTAAGATCGACCTTAGATCTGGATATCATCAGTTAAGGGTCAAGGAGACGGATATCCATAAGACGACATTTAGGACTCGGTATGGTCATTACGAATTTCTGGTTATGCCATTTGGGGTGATTTAACGCTCTGCGGCATTTATGGATCGATGAATCGGGTGTTTTAACCATTTCGGATCAATTCGCGATCGTCTTTATTGACGATATTCTAGTATATTACAAATGAAGCAAAGCATGATGAGCATCTCCGTATAGTGCTACAAGTGTTAAGGAGAAGGAACTTTATGCAAAGTTCACAAGTGTGAATTCGGTTGAGAGAGGTAACTTTCTTAGGACATGTGGTCTCTGCGAGAGAGGATTAAGGTGGATCCTCGAAAATTTGAAGCGATTTTGGAGTGGAAGCCGCCTAAGTCGATGATCGGAGATCGGAGTTTCTGGGATTGGCGGTACTCTGAAAGGTTTGTGGAAGGTTTTTCGGTGTTGGTGCACCTCGACTAAACTCATAAGGAAAGGAGTACCATTTGTATGGACTGAGACCCAGCAGGAAGATTTTGAAAAGTTGAAGAAAGTTTTGACTGAAGCACCTGTGTTAATTCAGCTGGAGTCTGGGAAGGATTTTACTGTGTACAGCGACGCATCACATGTAGGTTTGGGCTGCGTGTTAATGCAGGAGGGTAAGGTGGTTGTATATGCGTCACGACAGCTTAAGCCTCACGAGGGGAACTATCCTACTCATGATTTGGAATTAGCAGCAATGGTTTTTGCACTTAAGATTTGGAGACATTACCTGTACGGAGAGAGGTGCATTATATACACAGACCATAAGAGTCTTAAGTATTTGTTTACTCAGAAGGAGCTGAACCTTAGGCAAAGGAGATGGATTGAGTTACTTAAGGATTATGACTGTTCAATCGAGTATCACTCAGGAAAGGCTAATGTGGTAGCCGATGCTTTGAGTCGTAGAACCGTATCTGATCTGAGAGCAATGTTTGCTCGTTTGAGTTTGTATGATGATGGTAGTTTGTTGGCTGAATTACAAGTAAGGCCAACCTGGGTGGACCAGATTAAGGAAAAACAGTTGGAAGATGAGTCTTTAGTCGCTCGTTTTCAACAAGTTAAGGAAGGGAAAACTTCTGAGTTCGGTTTAAATGGTGATGGAGTTTTGTGTTTCCGAGGAAGAATTTGTGTTCCGAAGGACTCTAACTTGAGGCAGACAATATTGAAGGAAGCTCATGGGGGACTATGTGCCATGCATCCTGGAGGGAATAAGTTGTATCATGACTTGCGGGAATTGTACTGGTGGCCTAGACTTAAGCGAGAAGAGACGGAGTTTGTAGGAAAATGTTTGACGTGCCAACAAGTGAAAGCTGAGCATCAATTACCTTCTGGACTGTTGCAGCCGGTAAAGATACCACTTTGGAAGTGGGAGAGGGTAACCATGGACTTTGTGAGTGGGTTGCCGTTGACACCATCGAAGAAAGACTTGGTATGGGTGATTGTGGATAGGTTGACCAAATCGGCCCATTTCATACCAGTACGTACCGACTTTTCGCTTCAAAAGTTAGCCAAACTATATGTGGTGGAGATTGTGCGACTTTATGGAGTCCCAGCTTCGATTATCTCTGACCGGGATCCTAGATTCACATCTCGGTTTTGACAAAAGTTGCATGAGGCATTGGGGACGCGGTTGAACTTCAGTACGGCTGTCCATCCCCAAACTGATGGTCAGTCGGAAAGGGTCATTCAGATTCTGGAGGATATGTTAAGGGGATGCGTGATTGACTTTTGAGGTAGTTGGGAGGACTACTTACCGTTGGCAGAATTTGCATACAATAACAGTTATCAGGTGAGTATTCGAATGGCACCGTATGAAGCACTGTATCAGTTGGAATTACCTCCAGAGTTGGACAGGATTCACGATGTTTTCCACGTCTCCATGTTAAGGCGTTATCATTCTGACCCTACTCATGTCGTGCTTGTTGCGGAAATTGAGGTGCAAACCGATTTGACTTTTGAGGAGGAGCACATGCAAATTTTGATCGAGATGTTAAGATTACGAGAAGGAAATCATCCCATTAGTAAAGGTGCTTTGGTGTAATCATGGCGGAGAGGAAGCTACTTGG
Source organism: Gossypium arboreum (assembly GCF_025698485.1). Lineage (NCBI taxonomy): Eukaryota > Viridiplantae > Streptophyta > Magnoliopsida > Malvales > Malvaceae > Gossypium > Gossypium arboreum. The sequence goes on along the minus strand of NC_069079.1, from coordinate 64,665,048 downwards.
GAGCGGAGGAGGCGATGCAAACAACAATACCCTCATCTGTTCGGACTGTAAATTTCGAGGATGAAATTTCTTTAAGGAGGTAGAGTTATAACGCCTCAATTTTCGGAATTTTAAAATGTTGGAAAAATTTAAAAATTACGTGTCCTGTTTGTTTGTCGTAGGATTAAAATGCGTTAGTGGGCCTCTAGAAGGCCCAAGCTTAAGAAAACCCGGTAGTTTTAATTAATTTTAATTCCATAAGAAAAAGGGTTACAGTTAATTGGGCTTTTAGGTATTAATTGTGTAAAATAAATCACAAGGAAGCATGTGGTAAAGTGGCTAAGTGGCGCCACTTGGGAATGCTATAAGTGGCATGTGGATGATTGGGAGGACCCGGTTCAAGTCACAATGACAGCAAATAAGGGATTAATTTTTATGAATGGAAAAGGTAAGTAGTGGAACTAAAGTGAAAGACTGTTAGGAAGAGTTGGAGTTGCTCAAGAGATTGAGTAAGGAGGGAATAACGGAGAGAATTTAGGAGCTGATTAGGGAGAGCTGTGTTGGCCGAATAATGGACTCTTGAGGAGCAAGAGTTGGCCGGCCAAGGGGAGCTTTAGGGAGGCAAAATTCAGCTAGGGTTAAGGTCAGTATAAATTCGGCATTAAGGGGAAGTTGGGCCGTTTTCTGACCATTTCCGTCTTCATTTTTCTCCCCTCTCTTTATCAACCTTTTTCTTATTCTCCTTTCTCCTTCATAGCCGAACCCTTCTAACCTCTTGTTCATCTTCATCCTTCCCTTCAGACGTTTCAAAACCTTCATAGCCTTTGGCCATAAAAAGTCAAATCAGAAAAGCTACACTTTCTTACGTGTTGATTTTTCCTAGCAAAATTCTCTTATTTTGCTTATCATCTTTGGCCGATTCTTTCCTCCTTTAAACCTCAAGTTTTTGTCGACAAGACCACAAGAAAACCCTATTAATTCATCTTTTCTACACAGTTGCAAAAAGCGAAAACCCCACTTTCATAGGGACTTAGCGAATATTGAAAACATCAAGGCTTGACTTTGGTGATTGTTTGAGGTAGAGCGGCATTGGATTTAAGTAGGCATCAATTGGAAACATCGATTGAAGGAATCGGTGGTAAGTAGTTTCAAAACATAGTTTTTCTTTCAGATTTTAGGAAAGGCGAAATCCCTAAATGTTAGGGAGGTCACGATTTGGACTTGTAGCCCTAAGGGGTTGTAATAACTGTTCTGCTTTGGTAAATGGTGTGATTTAGAGGCTGCTGATCAAGGGCTTGGACAAGTGGAACGATCAGATCTTTGGATTTAAGACATAGTTCGGCAACAAGGTAAGAGCAAGAAGGTTCTAAGCATGTTTGGCCGAATATGGAAAGGGGCTATTTACTCAGTATTAATTCGATATCTTGAGTAATATGTTAGTGTTTTAATTGTAGGTAGTTCGTGCGTGGATTTCGAAAATGAATCATTGTAAAACAGGTGTGTAACTGACACCCTCTCATAGACTAGATCGGCAAAAGCTGAAAAGCCGAAGTGCTGGAAAGTTGGTATTTTGGGAATTTGCGAGTGTGCGAATGCTCGTAAGTAGTTGAGTTTGTATGTTTGGTATTCTAAAGGTTATAAACTGCAGTACGTGTGATTTCGTACATTTTGATAATGTGGGCTTAATGGGCCAAAAATCGGCTTCATGGGCTAACGGGCTCAATTTGGTAAGTATGCGCGGTAAGTATTCTGATAGTACGTAAATGGATAGGATATGCATGAAAACCCTAGAAGTAGCTAAATCACTACAATACCCTTATGTATGGAAAATTACCATGATACCCCTAGGTGTAAATGACCAATATGCCCCTAGGGTTAATTTTGTCTAAAAAGCATGTTGATTTAAATCTGTATGATGTATGCCATGAATGAATATTTGTTGCATGGGGACATGGGTTATATTTTGGAGGAAGCATCCTGGTGGCTATGCCACAATTATCTGATCTGGTGGCTTTGCCACATATTTCTGTTCTGGTAGCTCTGCCATGATTATCTGTATCTGGTGACTCTGTTACATTATTTGTTCTGGTAGCCATGCTGCATAATTCTGTGGCGTGTAGCGGTTGGGTGGGTCGAGTAGTCTCCCCACATGGTGAAAGGTTGGTAAGGGGGTGTATGTGGTTGGTTATGTGTTGGGTTTTGCATATACATGAAATATCGATCGATCGGTATGGGCCTATGGGCTTAATTTTGTATTCATTGCTCGGCTAAGGCCAATTTATTACATTTACGTGGTTTGGTGATATGGGCTATGGTTGGGTTAATTTTACACACCGAGTTTCCCAAACTCATCCCTATTTTCATCCATCTGATTAATCCCACCATAGTGGGCTTGGAGCTTCGAGGGATTCGGAGTGGCCACTCGTTCTGCAATATGGATTTCTTCTAGTGATTTGGACTTCAATTTTCTTTACTTTGATGATTTGGGTTTTGTTATGTAATAAGGCCGCTTATGATTATTTTTAATTGGGTTTCGATTTATAACTTATCATGATGACCTTAAATTATATTAACTATCAAAATGGGCTATATCTAGGGTTCATTTTCCAAAAACATAAACTGATTTTGAAGTAACACGATTACAAACAAGGCTTCTGCTATGATAACGTTTTACAAACTTAAATACGTTTTATTCTAAAATAGACATAATTTCAATGGTAACCTAAAAATATACGCGATGTTAGAGTGTGGCAATAGCGGTGTGCATGTCTAGGATTGGATCCTAAAGAGCTTGATACTTAAGCAGTCCGATGGACTCACCTCCTTTTTCCGGTTTCCTACCTGGTGCGCAGCTTCCATTCACTTTAACCCTCAATGAATTAATCCTTTGAACATCAAGTATGATTTCCTAGACTTAGAATGAAAAAAATGTTTTAACGTTTTGATGTGGCACGTCGGATCCGGTCATAACGTCTAGGCCGGGTTTGGGGTGTTACACCGACTATGGGATAGTGTTAAGGGGTGTTACACCTTTTAACTTAATAAATATGTTAATCTTGAGTAATTATTATTGAATTAAGTGAATTTTACTTAAATATTAATATTGGACATGAATTTATAAAGTGTGTGAAATTATGCTTGAATCCTCAAGGATCTCCCCAAATTTCCTTCCCTTGTCGCAAAGCCTCCTCATTGCTACCGCAAGTGTTTTGCCAGAGCAACCATATTGTCGCCACATTCTTATTGCCGTCGCAGCCTATTGCTGTCGCACACCTATTGCTGCTGTAATCCCATTGATGTTGCAAGCCTATCCTCACCGCAGAAAAACCTTGCTGCCACCCATTGCCGATTTCTTTTATCTTCCTTTTGCCAAAACTTTGCCTATTTTTCGAGAAAAAATCACCATGTCTTGCAAAGAATTAGATCTTTTAAGACCTCTACTGGAATTCCAATTGTGATCCAAGATGAGGAAGCAAGAGAAAGGTTTGATTCCATCTTAAAAAATCAACCTATGATGCTAGAAAAAGATTTCAACTTGGAGAGAAATGATAAGATGGTTGTGTTATGGCCAACACGAAAGACAATTGATGCCTTCAATTGGAACTATTTTTGCGATGTACGATCATTGCCTGAAGAGGAGTTAGTTCGAGAGTTCTATGCCAGTTTAATTATGCCAGGTGCTACTAAAGTTCTTGTTCACAAAAAGAAGGTATCCCTAACTTCTAAGTCCATTAATGATTTGTTTAACCTACTTGATATTGAAGAAGATGAGTACTTTGCCATAATGACAAATATAAATTGCGATTTTTTCAACAAGTGCTTAATGTTGTGAAAAATTTAGGATCCCAATGGATTATAAGAAAGTATGGTAGTCATTCTTGCTAAAGGGAATATCTAAAACCAGTGGCTAAGTTATGGTTGTACTTTGTTCGATATAGTTAAATGCCTATCTCACATAGTTCCACCATCTCAATGGAGCGAATACTTTTGTTGTATGTAATTATGATAGAAAGGTCTATCAATTTTGGGAAGATTTTTCTTAAGGAGATCCATGATTGTGCTAAAAAGAAGACAAGAAGTGTTTACTTCCCATTAGTGATAACTTCACTTTGCTTAAAGGCCCAAGTTAAAACAAAAGCAAACCTGAAGGGCTCATATGTTAAAGGTTGCATCACAACCCATGATCTTGAAAAGTTAATGGAGAATATCCATAAGCTGAACCCAATTGAACCGAGTGAACCAACAGAACCAGAAATTGATGAGTCATCGAACAAATCCAAAACTGAGGCTAACTTTGTAACTGAGATAGAAAAAGCAGAATTTGAGGAAGAACCGAACAATCCAGAACCTAAAAAGGAACCAGAAGCCTCTGAACCAAGATAAGAGCTGAATGCTAATGAGCCAGTTGTACCAGGTGTTGATCCTGGGTTGACCATTCCTACTCCTACTTCTTTAAACACTGTGAAGAAATCAGAATTGTTAATTATGATGGATATGATGAAATTTATGCATAACCAACAACAGGCTTATTGGAAATATGCGAAGATTAAAGATGATTCTATAAGAAATACATTCAAAAATATCTTTAACAATTTAATTATTAAGTTCCCAGATTATACCTTCATGTCATGGAAGGAAGATAAGGATTAAAGCAAGGATGAAGCATCAAAGGAGGAGGACGATGAGGATAAGTCAAATAAATAAACAGAGGGGAATTTCTTGTCTTTAGTATTTATTTCTTTTTAAGTATTTCTTCCTATTTCCTAATTAGAATTTTTCCTTCACATAACAAATTGCAAGCATGAATAAAATAAGCTCTATTCCTTTTCATTAGGAAAAACAAAGTGATGTGGTAATGGGAATGAACATGTCTAGGATTGGATTGTTGAGAAAGACTTGGTACTTAAGCAATCTTTATGACTCATCTCTCTTTTCTTGCAACACTACTTGGTGTTTAGTTTCCATTCGTTACTTTGTTTTCGTAATGAGAACATTGCTTTTTTTTAAGGGCTTTAGGCATTTTGCATGAATTTTAAAGTATGTTTCAATCTTTTTTCTTAAGTATGCTAAAATAGATGAATGTTCAGAGAGAATTTTTGTTCACAAGTTTGTTCAAATGAAAGCATGATTTCTGATTTTAACTAAGTTATTGTAACATCTCGAAATAGGGCCTAAACGGAACAGTGGTTGCGAAACCACAAATATGAGTTAGAAAAATTTATTTTATTATCATTTTAAGGTCTATGGCATGATTGCATGATTGTGTGAAAATTTCGTTTAGAAATTTTATCGATAGAGGGTCCAATTTGATATTTAGGACTAAATTGCAAAAGTTGTAAAATGTGTGTTCTAGTTCACAAAGGTACTAAGTACTTGTGAGTAATGGGTTTTTAAAGTGGAGGTCCTTGGATAGTAATTAGACAATTATACTAGTTTGGAAAAAAATACCTAAAGGAAGATAAAACACCATAGTTTTAATTAAGGGCATTTTGGTCATTTAGATATTAAAATGAATTAGAAACAAAATTAAAAGCCAATTTTTGTCCATCTTCAACCCCTTGGCCGAATTTCACATGAAGAAGACATAGCTAGGGTTTTTCAAGCTTCCAAGTTCGATTGTAAGTCCGTTTTACCCCCGTTTTTTAATGTTCTTTACGTTTTTAGAGTCCCGGTAACTTGATTAAGCTTATTCTAGCAATAATTTAACCTAGGGTTTATATTTGGAAAAATACCCATAGGTGAAATGTGTTTATTTTGTTGTTTTATGGTAGAATATGAAGCTTTAAATTGTGTTAAACAACTTTTGCTAAGCGATTTTACGTGAAAACGAGTAAAACGACATAATCGGTAAAAATACCTAATATTCATAAGTACATGTTAGAGTGAGAATTTGATGTTGCCATAGAAGGGAAAAATGATTAGCATGTCATAAAACATAAGAAAATAGGATGAAGTTTAATTTTCGAGCCTTGGGGAAAAAGTGTAAATATGTAAAAGTTTAGGGGAAAAAATGTAATTTTGCCAAAGCTTGAGTCAAGGACTGTTTTAATAAATGTGAGTATTAAATAAGCTAAAATTTTTTATTATAGATCAAGAAGAACGAAATTGTAACACCCCGTACCCGAGACCGTTGCCGGAGTCGGACATGAGGGGTTAACAGACTTAATTCCCTTATTTTTACAGTCCATTTTAAAAATTTCCAGACTAGCTGGCTAACTGCGTCACTGTCACCTTAAAAATCATATCTTGAGTTCCAAAACTCGAAAATCAGTTTCGTAAATTTTTCCTGAAACTAGACTCATATATCCATCTAAAAATTTTTTTCTAGAATTTTTGGTCAGGCCAATTAATACAGTTTATTAGTTAAAGTATCCCCTGTTTCAGGGTTCGACTGCTCTGACCTTCATGCATTACGACTTATATATCTCCCTGTACAGGGCTCCAATACTTATGCCGTTTGTTTCTAAAGAAACTAGACTCGAAAAGGAATCTATACATATATGGAATGACTTCTAACTATCTCTGGTTAATTTATAATGAATTTCCTAAGTCCGAACAGGAAATCCAGAAACCGCTCTGGCCCTGTTTCACGAAAACTTTAAAATCTCATAAAATACTGTTCATATGATCATTTCATTACTTCCCTATGAAAATAGATTCACCAAGGTTAAATTAAATAATTTATTCACTATTTAAGTCCATTCTTACTATTTTTAGTGATTTTTCAAATCCACACCACTGCTGCTGTCAGCATCTGTTTTTAAGGTAAACCTTACCTATTTCATGGTTTTCCATGAATCAACTAGAGTTTGTCATACATAGCATCAAAATAATCATAATTAACCATTCCCAATGGCTAATCGTTACCAAACATTTCCATACCTCTCAATGAACAACATACAAGACGATTATAATGCTATGCTCAAAGTGTATATAAGCCATTTTCGCATGGCTATCCAAATTTATACAAAATCAAAGGGTACATGACCAACAACAAAAAGGGTAGTCCTATACATGCCATTTTCAGAGTTCAACCAAAAGTGTACCAAAAGGGCTTTGATACTGTGGACGACTTCGACTTCGACTTCGACAATCCCGAGCCCGATAACTGACAAACCAAAATCTATAAAACAGAGAATCAAAGAAACGGAGTAAGCATTTAATGCTTAGTAAGTTTTGAATAATGAAATTAGTTTCGGCTAAGGTATAACATTCATATATGCACATTCTCATAAACATACTTACTTCACGCTTCAATCAATATATTCATTCAGAAGGTATCAAACCTAACTAAAGGCCAAAAATTCATTAATCAATTGAACGAATACCATTTAAAACGAATCGACTTTTCCGATGCTTATACGAAACATACCTCATCGTTTGGATTTTATGAGCGTATTAATTTGAAATTTACAGCAAGCTTGCTCACTTCCAAACCCAAGCATCTTGAGTTTAGCGAATATAACTACTTGCTCAAATGCCTTGGGACTTAGCCCGCTATAGTAACTCGCACAAATGCCTTGGGACTTAGCCGGATATAGTAACTTCGCACAAATGCCTTGGGACTTAGCCGGATATAGTAACTTCGCACAAATGCCTTGGGACTTAGCCCGAATTAGTCACTAGCACAAATGCCTTGAGGACTTAGCCGGTTATCATCCGAATATCCATGCACATATCGATAAATCATGACACATCTATATTTCATTTTCATAACTAGAATTCAAACACAAGTCACTTATCAAGCATTATCATTTTTGGCTCAATAGCTACATACAAGAGCATGATATTGATTTGCTTAAAACATGATCTAATTGAATCATAATCTAAGTTCCATTACTCGAAAACTTACCTCGGATGTTGTCGAGCGATTTGACGACTATTCGATCACTTTTCCTTTCCTTATCCAACTTTGGTCCTCTAAGCTCTTGAGCTAATTCAAATAAATTTAACTTATTAAAGTCTCATTATGCTAGCTTATGGCCGAATATGACAATGAATTTGATAGGTCATATGGCCACCTTTAGCTCAAATACAAAATGGTCATACGCATTTTTAATCACATTAAGCAATTTAATACCATTAATCTAACATTTCCTCATGTGCAACTTTATGACCGAATACACATATCATTAACTCAATATCAATTAACTAAGCACTTAAACAAATTCTCTTTAACTATACAAACATTCGGCAATGACAAAGACAATTTAGCAAACCTTAAATTCAACTTATAACAATATATACATATACTCAATATTCAAAGCATTTAACATCACTTCACCATAATTTTTACATCATGGCCGAATGTTCCTTTGAACCATTTACCCTTACAAGGCATAAATTTCACCATCAAAACTAACAAGCTTATAATCCCATGACCGAAACCTCTAACAACACCAATTAAAATACTTCATGGGTTTGAGGTAAAACCAAGAAAGAAACTCATAAATATCGAGATATAAGCACTAACATTGTTCATCTAGATTTAGCATGAAACAACATCCATCACCCTTATAATTACCATAGCCGAAAACCTTACTCATTCCAAAATCCAAATCTCAACTTGGGTCACAAAAATAACTTGATATCTCATCAACACAACATCAACACCAAGCAAGAATGATACATCCATGGCCGAGTGTCATCTCCATCACATAGCAAGATTTAGACCATGGGCCAGGTAGAACTCAAGCTAACAACTAAAATATGCATGCATCTCATGGAACATCATCAAACGTACCTCCTCCGAAACACCAACCAATCGAACATGAAGCAAGAAAACTCCTTTCTTCTTCCTTTGATTTTTCGGTCAAGAAGAACAAAGAGGATGAAGCTTTTTTTTCCTTTTTTTTTTCTTCTAGGTACAGCACAATGGAGGAACAACCACACACATTTTTTTTTTTGTTTCTCCTCCTACTAACACTAATATTTTATTGCCCATGTTCTTTATTTTATTATTCCTAACATAAAGCATTAACCCAACGTGTTCATGACATGTTTTTTAGCCATAACATTTTGTCCACCCTCATGCTCATGGCCGGCTACTACTAATTAGGGGGGGAAAATTGACATGCAAGTCCACCCTTTTGATTACATGCACTAATAGATCCTTATAGATTAACCTATCACATTTCAAAAGTGTCACACATAAGTCCTATTGACTAAATTCACATGCAATTTACTAAATCGAAGCTTAAAACTTTCACATTTTTAGACAATAAATATCATATTCAAATAATTTGGTGACTCGGTTTAGCGGTCCCGAAACCGCTTTTCGACTAAGGTCACTTTAGGGCTGTCACAGAAATCCAGAGTTAGACCGAGGAAAGAAAAAGATGGTGGACTAAATCGATATAGTTGATTGTATTTTGTTTCGAGGTAAGTTTGCGGTAAATAAATGCAATATTCTATTATTTTATGTTAATGTTGTTAATGTCCAGCATGTGTATATTTATTTTATGAAATTATTCAAAGAAGACTCAAGCATGAATTGACGGAGAAGTAATTTCAGAAAGTCCTGATTGAACCTTAGGAATGTGTAGGATACAAATGTCATGACATTAGGGTTTAAGGATACCATGTAAGACCATGCCAAGGCATGGCAATTGGTAAGGTTTCTAAGGCAAGGAAATCATGTAAGACCATGTCAAGACATGGCATTGATAAGTTACTATAAGGCAAAGGTCCCATGTAAGACCATGCCAAGGCATGGCATTGGAGAGTTCATAAGGCAATGATACCATGTAAGACCATGTCAAGACATGGCAATGGTAAGTTTCAAAAGGATACCACTTAAGACCATGACAAGTCATGGCAATGGTAAGGTACCCGTGTATCCTTAGTATTCCAAGTGGTTCAACGAAAAATTTAAAGAGAATATCAAGGTAAGGTAAGGTAAGATAAGTTCATGCTAGAAGAGCAAATGTAAGTATATAATATTCATGCATGCTTGATAAGGAAAAAGGTAAGTAAAATGTATTAATAAATTTGATTAAGTAAGTAAGTATTTAAGTAAGTGAGTAAGTGAAGAAGTTTAAAATATGTCTATGACAATTAATGAAGTTGCATTAAGTAGTATCATGCCAAGCAGTAAGATAATTCTTATGAATGTTGTTATTTATTTGCATGCAAACTTACTAAGCTTAATGGTTACCCCCTTTATTTTCCTTCTTTTTATAGTTTTTTCAAGCTAACTTAGGGATTGTAAAGTACGTCAGAGGTCTGGGCACACTATCAAAAGGATTATTTTGGTATAGCTAGACGTTTCATTTTGAGTATGGCATGTATAGCATCGTAGCCATTTTTTGCGTATGATCTTATGACATGGCTGATGAATGGTATGTAAATGCTTGATAATAATTAGCTGTTGGAATGGCTAATTAAGGACATGTTTGGTGTTATGTATGCCTAAATGCTAGTTATTCCATGGAAATCATGAAAAAGGTGAAATTAGCTTTAAAACAGTATCAGACAGCAGTAATGACGTGAATTTGGAAAATCACTAAAAATAGTTGAAATGTATTTACATAGTGAATAAGATATTGAATTAAATATTATTGAGTCTATATTCATATGAAAGAAACAGAGTAAATAAAGGAGTTGTATTTTACAAGATATTTAAATTTTGGTGAGATAGGGTCAGAATGATTTCTGAATCCCCTGTTTTGACTTTAGAAATTCACTAAAAATTGTACAAAAATAATTAGGAGTTATATTTTATATGTATAGATTCCTTATTGAGTTTAATTTTAAATAAAATAAACATCATGGTTATTTGAATTATTTACAGGGAGAAAATTAATTCGTAGTGAACAGAGGTTAGAGCAGCCAAACACTGAAACAGGGGAAACTTTAACTAATAAACTGTACTAATTGGCTAGACCAGAAATTCTGAAAAAAATTTAGTAAGAAGATATATGAGTCTAGTTTGAGTTAAAATTTATAGATTTGGATTTCAAGTTTCGTAACTCGAGTTATGATTTATTTAGTGACTATAACGTAGATGGACAGTTTATTATGAAAGATGAAATAAATTGTTTTGATTTGTTTAAGTGATCGAAAATTTTTTATTGATTCCAGCTTATTCTTGAACCATTTCAATCTCATGTTTTAGGGTCTCGAGGACCCTTTTTAAGGACATATTGAATGAATGAAACTAAATTAATTTTAAAAGCAAATTTTTATTTCCGAATTAGTAAGCTAAGTCAGGTAACGCCTTGTGTTGGACTCCGGCAACGGTCTCGGGTAAGGGGTGTTACAGTTATTCTTGTGTTATCTTGAGTGATGGAATGCTTGTATGTTCTTTGGTATTATGTATTATTTCCCATAAAAAATTGATTTCTTTAGAAATATACATGCATGAAGGTTTAAGTCTCTAAAATTGGCTTAGTAACTTTCTTGAGGCAGAATCCTAGGAGGTATAAGAATCTAATATTATATAGGCATACTTTCTTTGGATAGTTTGAGTCTTTCATGCCGACCTTATTAATTTAACCCTTGAGACTTAATTTTTGAGCTTAATGGCCTATTTATTGCAAATTACCTACATCATAAGCCATATTATCATCTTTTTATTTTGTCCTGTTCTTTTTCACCTATCTTAACTAAATTTGTCTTGGAGATCAAATTTTGAGGAAAAATACAAAAAGATGTACATGCTCTTCACATGTTAAAAAAAAATGAATATAGAGCAAAGAAAAGATTGCTCAAATTCTAAAAAATAAATAGCAAAGTTTGCTCAAACTTTGAAAAATAAAGGTTGAGCATGAGCTCGAAATAAGTTTGGGGGTGTTCCAAAGACCCAATTGTATGAAGATTGTGACGCAAAAGGATCCAAGAAAAAGTTAGGATTAAGATGATTGAACCTAAAAAATTCACTTCTCTTTATCCTTACCTTTAGCCTAGCCCCATTACAACTTAATAAAAGACCTACTAATTTGATGATTATACCAACTACATTAGTGGAGAGGAATTGTTAAGTTCAGCATATGAAGATCATTAGTTAAACCTTATGATTACTATGTTCAGATTAATAAGGAAAGCTTATTAATTGGTAAATGTTATATATGACTTTGAAATGCATGCATACTACAACTCATGTTGACATTATGTTAATGCATGCATACTATAACTCATGTTGACATTATGTTGTACTTAGTATAAAGTTTGGAAATAATATTTGCATTCGAGCAACTTATAAATAAAAAAACATTTTTTAGCATGATTTTGTTGATGCATAATAATGTGCAAAGATTTATGCTGCTTTATCATATCATAAAATTTTCCTTAGAAAAAGTTGTGTTGTGCATGAACATTACTCAAGACGAGCAATGGTTTAAGTTTGGGGGTGTGTAAACTTGTAACCTCCCAAACCCAGCCTAAACGTTATGGTCAAATCGGGAAGGCCACATTGGACACCTTAGTGTCGAACCTACCCTAACGATAGTTAAAAACCTTCAAGTACTCCTTTTTAAAAAATTGTGATTTCTTGGAAAACGTTCATTTTCTTAGTCTAACCATGCTTAGGTCAAATTAGCGAATTAGGTGAGTTTTTGTAAAAACTTACTAACAGCGTTGCCTTTGAAAGATCATTTTGTTATCTTCTTCGAAGCAGAAATTTAACATTACTAGTCAAATTATTAATTTAGCCATATATCATACATAGTCTATTTCAACATATTTATAAGAGCCATGTATCTATACCAAATATCTGTGTCATGCATGCATGAAAAACCCTAAAATCTCGAACAGTCCCAAACCACAGTTTAAAGAAACTTTACAATCCAAAATCGAAAATAATAATAAAATAACCTAAAAATATAATAAAATTAAAATAATATGACAAAGTAAAGTCCGAAGTCTGTCGTACGTCTGCATGCTAATTTTGATCCTAAGTTCGATCATTAGCTGAGAAGTTGAGATAATGGGGTGAGCTTAACAAGCTCAGTGTGAGACTAAACGAGTATTAAGCATTCATAGAGGTACCAATAGAAAAATCAAAAATTAACAACAATAATTTTCAAATGCACATGATCATGAAAAAAGCACATGTGAGATCGTACCCATACTATCCGCTACACACCACGAGTTCCTTAGAACACATCTGCCAAACTCCAATGTTTGCGAGCAATGCTCGAAGTGGTAAAACCACCAATAATCAATAATGCCGTGAAACTGCCAAATAAATAATGCAATATCATTGCCAATCCCCTCGGTACTCCAAAAGCAGTGCACTGACTAAAAATATATACGAACTTAATATGTCGCCGGTACTGCACGGAACTCCTCTGTCAACCACAAAATCCCATCCCAATGCACATGCAATATATCGTACAAATTCATACATAATCACATTTAAATACTTTTCACATTTATTCGACACGCTCAACATGTCCTTAATAATCACATACTTTCAGAGAAAGGAAACAATGTTCCAATTTTCAAATTACCATTAAGATGGTATCTATCAATATCGTTCAATTCACATACTTTACAAATTTCATTGTGCACCAATAGCAACCTCACGTATATATATCATAGTAAATATGTAACGCCCCAAATTTGGGCCTAGAAGTATTGGGCCTTGAGTATGGGTCCGTAAGGAGGTTGTATATAAGTATTTAATTGTGCAAGGAAATGACACAGTTAGAAGTCTGCTCAAGTGGTTAAGGGTCTTGAGACGAGTTGGAAAAGTCTTGGGTTCAAACCTAGGCTTTAGCAAAAATTTTGGTATTAAGTGAATAAAACCCTGGATGCTTGGATGAAGGCCTTTTAAATTATTATGTTAAATAAATGACACAAGGAAGCATGTGGTCTAGTGGTTGGGGTATCATTAAGGTTGTATGGGAGCCTGGGTTCAAGCCTTGGCTCTTGCAATTTATTCTGGTTTTTTTTAAGGGAACCTGGACTTTGGCTTTAGACCTTATAATTAATTGGGTCATAAAATATGACACAAAAGGAGCTTGTGGTGGAGTGGCAAGGTGGCGTGTTGTGTAACTGTGAGGCCTGAGGTTCAAGTCTTGGGATGCGCAGTGGAGTATTTATTTGCTATTTGAGCTGTGTAGGAGGTGGAGTTGGACTGGAACTCTATGGTTGAAGTGGTCATAAGAATGAGGAATTTTCCTAATGGTTGAAAGTAATCCCACATCCGGAAGCTAACATGAGAATTGGTGAGAAGCTGGCTTTAAATAGAGCGAACCAGATGAGTTGGTGAGGAAGACTCAATGCAGGATGTGCCAAGGATTGGTGATCACTGGTTGTAGGTGGGATAATTTCATACCTACTTAACCAAGGTTGGTGATTGTGGACTTCGGCGCGTTCTCGTAAACAGGTGTGTATTTCACACTACTCTAGCTGTAGAACTGCAAATGTCGGAATGCCGGTCACACGGTGATGGCAGCCACACGAGCGTGCGAGCGCACGTGTGGGAGCTTTGATGTGATGGTTGAGGCCATCATGAGTGCTCTCGTGGGCTTAGGTTGTTTTGGGCCAGGATGGGCCATGTGGGACCAATGGACCCATGGGTCCAAGTGGATAAATTGTATGATTGTGTAGTAAATATTGGATTGGACTATATGAATCTCATATCTGTAGGCTAGTATTACTAAAATACCCTTGTAGGGTAGAATTACTGAAATGCCCCTATAGGATAGAATTACTGAAATGCCCCTGTAGGGTAGAATTACTGAAATACCCTTGGTATACAAAATTACTGAATACCCTTAGTTTACAAAATTACCAAAATACCTCTAGTTTGTAAAATTACCAAAATACCCATTATTTGTAAAATTTCTAAAATACCCTTGATTTGTGAAATTATCGAAATACCCTCGACTTGTAAAATTACTGAAATACCCTCGATTGGTAAAATTACCAAAATACCCTTGATTTGTAAAATTTTCAAAATACCCCTAATTTGGAAAATTATCGAAATACCCTTGATTTGGAAAATTACAAAAATACCCCTGATTTACAAAATTATAAAAATACCCTTGACTTTCGAAAATTACAGAAATATCATTAGTTTGTAAAATTACCAAAATACCCTTGGTTTGTAGATTTACCAAAACACCTTGTAGGGTGAAATGACTAAAATACCCCTAATAGGTAAAAAGACCGTTTTGCCCCTCTAGGGTTAATGACTCACTGATAATACAATTTGATTGATTTGACTATGTTTTGATTGAGAATGTATGACTGTGATTTGACTGTTGTGACTGTGATTTGTATGTTTTTGTATGCCGTGTGTATATTTGCTGCATTCATATAATATTATGTCGCACATGGGTGGGGATTATGAAACGGAGGAAGAAATTGAGGATCGCATGGTCGCTTGACAACTGTGGATCCACCGATTGAGGATCGTATGGTTGCTTGACGACCGTGGATCCACTAATTATGGATCGTATGGTTGCTTGACGATCGTGGATCCACCAGTGGCTTTTAAGCCCAATATATGATTATTGACGACTCTGTGTCGATCATATTTACCTGAGGCTATGTGCCGACTATATTACCGTCGCTGATGGCTATGTTCCTAACATGATACAGCTACCGATGGCTTAAAGCCAATTATTCTGATTATGGCTTTGCGCTAACCTACATATGGCTCTGTGCTAACCTGATTATGGCTGTGTGCCAAACGTATTTGCCTAAGGCTATGTACCAATATATGATTATTGACGACTCTGTGTCGATCACATTTACCTTGGGCTGTGTGCCAATTATGTTACTCTAGTTGATGGCTATGTGCCTAACATAATACAGTTACCAATGACTTTGTGCCAATAATAAGACCATTACTGAAGGCTTAAAGTCGTATATATACTGGCAGTTCTGCTGCAAATACTGTATAGTGCCGCAACAGGTGCTAATTCTAGAGTGCAGGGATGGCGTGGGTGAGTTATTCTCCACAGGTAGTGCAGGGCTGGACGGAGGTAAGTGTAGGGTTGGATGGGATAGCATGCTATCCCCAATGACCACTTAGCCAACTCCCAATGACCCACTTATGGGTTCAAACCAATTGTTGAATTAATAACAATTTTACGAATTCAACTAGTTCGATTCCTTACCTTGTACCGATGCAAATAGTACGTATGATCGTTCTTCAGCTTTACAATTGATTCGAGGTGTTTGGGTAAGCACATAATTCCATAATATATTGGAAAATAAGTAGCTAATAATTATTGAATTATTTAATTTAATCAATCCATTACATTTACCCTACAACTATGTCGAAACAACAATTAATTTTACACTTAACCGCACTTACGCTTATTGATTTGTGAGTTTCGAATGCCCAAACGATCAAGAAAGATTTTTCCCTAATTGACATGGGTTTAATAGATGATTATAAGGGTTCAAACAATCAAATTAATACTGGAATTAATTGGGAAAGATTCAAGAAACAAAACAATCCTCTATTCTACACATATGCGCACGCACCACTGCCCATGGCGGCCGAAATTGGCGTTGAATTTTAAAATGATTTGAAACCTTATTAAAATCTGGAAAAATACATTTAAAAACATTTAAAATCCCCTAAATTCCAGATCTAAAAATTTAGATTTTTAATGGACAAGATTAATTAAGAAATTAAAGAGAGAAAAGACCTTACACAAACTAGTCGAATCAATTCCCTATTTTTGATATATTTTTAAATTTTATTTAGCTAAATTTGGGATGTTGCAGTTTTACCCTCTTAAATAAATTTCATCCTCGAAATTACCTGTTTCGAAGAGATGAGGATACTGAAGCCGAATTGAGTCCTCCGACTCCCAAGTAGCCTCTTCGACGCCATGATTTCTCCATATTACTTTAACTACTAGAATTGTATTTTGTCTTAACACTTTAGTCTCACTTTTGTAATATTCAAACCGGTTCCTCTTCAAATGACAAATCTAGTCTATCCTCAATCTCCCCAACTGGAACAATATGCGATGGATCGGATCGATGCCGTCTCAAAATCGTGACATGAAACACATCGTGAATACGATCTAACTCAGGTGGCAACTCTAGTTGGTAAGCCACAGAACCAACCCTTTTAGGCACTCGATAGGGACCAACAAATCTAAGGCTTAACTTTCCCTTTTGACCAAATCCCAAAACTTTCTTTCATGGAGAGACTTTAAGGAAAACGAAATCCCGCACATTGAATTAAATGTCCTTGCACTTCAAATTAGCATATGACTTCTGTCTATCAGGAGCTGCCTTCAATCTTTGTTGAATTAATCAAATTTGATCCTCAGTTTTTGTAACCAATTCTAGACTAATCAACTTCCTTTCGCCCATTTTAGTCCAACATAAAAGCGAGCGACACTTACGACCATAAAGAGCTTCGTAAACTTGGAAGTCGATTACACAACTCCTCAATATATCTTCCAATATTTGAATGACCCTTTCTGACTGACCATCAGATTGTGGATGGAAAGCCATACTGAAATCCAATCGTGTACCTAAAGCCTCGTGCAACTTCTTCCAAGATCGAAATGTGAATCTAGGATCCCGATCTAAAATAATCGACACTGGCACACCATACAATCTCACTATGTTAGAAACATAAAGCTTAGCTAACTTTTGGAGAGAGTAATCAGTACAAACAGGAACAAAATGGGCAGACTTAGTCAATTTATCAACTACAACCCAAGCCGAATCTTTCTTAGTAGGCATTAAGGGCAACCCACTAACAAAGTAAATTATCACTCTCTCCCACTTCCACTGTGGAACCCTGATGGAAACTGATGTTCAGCTTTAACCTACTGGCAAGTCAAATATTTAGATACAAATTTGGTCATTTCACTTTTAAGACTCGGCCACAAATACACTTCCCTCAAATCATGATATATATTAATACTACAGGATGCATAGCATAAGGGCTGCTATGTGCTTCCTGAAGTATGGACTATCTCAAATTCTGATCATTAGGCACATAATATCTCCCCTTAAAGCATAAAATTCCATCAAAATTAATCCCAAAATCCTCAATCGAACCATCCTCAACCTATTAAAACCAAGTTGTTAGAGTTTCATCCAAATTATGTTTACCTTTGATTTCCTGAACCCACGCAGGACTTACTTGCAATTCAGCCAAGATACCCTATCATTAAAAAGTCTCAAGTGAGCGAACATAGCCCTCAAATCAAACATTGTGTAACACCCCAAACCCGGCCCAGAAGTTACGACCGAATCTGGCATGTCACATTGAAGTGTTTTTCGAAAACCATGTTTTCATTGAAAACCCTTCTTGATGTTTAGAAACTTTTATCGTTTAAACTTGTATAAAACTTTAGCCTTATTTTTTTCCAAAACGTGATTCATTGTAATAATCAAAAAATTGTTAACAACCTTGTAAAATCTTATGGGAAACTTTGAAAACTTATAAACCTTTGTAGTGGCAGAAACATGTTATTTTAAAAACAGTTAAGTATCGAGAAATCAAACCATTCTTTGTTATGGCTTAAAGTGAATGGAAGCGATTGCACGGTAGGAAGCCAGAAAAGAGGTGGTGAGTCTATTGGACTGCTTAAGTACCAAGCTCTTCATGGATCCAATCCTAGACATGCACACATCCATTGCCACACTTAAAGCATATTGCTTGTCCACGAACAACAAATTAAGTTTAAGTCTATTTAAAATAATTATTTCCTTTGAAAACATTTACGTTGCGGAAGCTTTGCTCGGAAATCGTGATATTTTGAAAATAAGTAATTTTATAAAACGCACTTTAGAGCTAACCAATTTAATAACCCAAAATATTAAAAATAATAAAAAGAGCGGCCTTATTACAACTTAAACCAGAATAAAAATGATCAAGATAATAAATGCGAAACTTATTTTAAAGAAAATGAAACTTAATCTTCGTGGCCACTCTGAATCCCGACTCCAAGTCCATCGATCTAAGGCTCACCTGCAAAGATGGGGAAAATGAGGGGGTGAGTTTGGAAAACTCAGTGTGTAAAGTATCCCAACCAGAGCCCAAATCAGTTCAAGCTTTACTGGGCCTAAGCCCTATTTAGAATTTAGTGTTGACTGGGCCTTAGCCCATATCAATATTAATCTGGGTCATAGCCCTATTACAATATCAGAGCATACTGGGCCTAGCCCATATCGATATCGATCTGGTAGTAGCCCTATTACAAGTCGAGATATATTGGGTCTTGCCCATATTAACACAATTGGGCCCATTTCAATACAGTTGGCCCATAACAAAACAGTCTCATATGATTAATGCATGATAACCCCATCCAACCCTGCACTTCCTCCGTCCATCCTACACTTCCAGTGGGGAATAAATCACCACGCCATCCCTACACTTACATTATTAGCACCGGTTCTTGGCACTAACTATAATCCGACAAAAGTCTTATATCAAAATATGTGGCATAGCCACCAGAACGGGTTCTTCCTCCATAACAAAACCCAACCCCATGCAACAGATATACATGTCATGGCATATAACAAACAGAATCAAAATATCATGTATTTCAGTCAAAATTAACCCTAGGGGTATAACGGTCATTTAGCACCTAAGGGTAAAACGGTAATTTTCATACTTAGGGGTAGTTTAATAAAATTTACTATTCTAGAGTTTACATACATATTCTAACCATTAACACATTAACAGAAGCACTTACCGAGCGTTTTTACCGAATTGGGCCCGTTGGCCCACTAACCTATTTTCGGCCTATTAAGCCCAAATATACCGAAGTGCACGAAATTACGCACTCTGCAATCATACTGCTTGCGATTATCAAAATTAACAACCAAACCACCTCACAAGCGCTTCAGCGCTCATAAGTTCATAAATGCTGGCTTTTTGGCTTTTCGCTTTTCTGATCTAGTCTATGAGTGGGTGTCGTTTACACACCTGTTTGTGACGAAACGCTGATGAGTTCCACACACGAACTGCCTACAATCAATTACTAATATGTTAACTATGAATCCATAGCAACTTATCTGCAAAACTCCTAAAAATCGACCATTAACACTTTAGGCACTAGTGTTCTTACCTTTCTTAAAAATGGACTAGATCTAATTCAGTCGTTCCAAATATCCAAGCCTTGATTAGTAGCCTTTAATCCACACTATAGGAAAACAAATCGAGATATCACCACTAAACCTTTTGAGTACAATCAACAGGCACCCTTTGCATATAGGGGTTTTTCGGCTTTTACCTTAATTCATGAATAACGAAAGAAAGATTCGAGCGTTTACCTATATTGTTATGACACTACTCCCAATTGATTGTAGATCCAACTACCGCACAAGAAAGGAAAAATACTCAACCAAGGGTTCGGCCTTTGTAGTACCTCAAAGTAGTAAGATTTCAGTTTTGAAAGAAAAGATCGAGGTTTGGCTTCAATGGAAATTGACTAACCGGTTTGTTGAGGATTTAAGAAAGAAAAGAAGAAGAATATGAAGGATTTAGGTTCGTCAAAAGATAAGATGAGAATTAAGAGGAGAAAGAAAAGAGAAGAGGGAAGAGATGAGAGAAGGATAGAAAAGAATAAAAAATAGAAGAAGGAAAAAAAATAAATCCTAAAGGCCTAAAATATTGGCACTCTTTTGCTATGGCCGAATGAGTGCATTCGGCATAGGAATTCTTTTAAATTCCAATTCCTAATTTGCTCCTTGATTTTTGGCCAAATTTGAAGTTTGAATTTCATTCAAACTCCCCAACCGATCAGCACCTTATCCACCGCTTGCACCGCTTGAAGACGCTGCTAGGAGTCTGGTCGACTCAACTCCTTCCCCATGCGTGCAGCAAAAACCCGCCACTCTGCGCGAGATGAGGCTCGAACTCAGACCTCGTCGCCCATGCGCCCACACAGCTGCTGGCCACTACACCACGCTTCTCCTTTAGTAATATATGGTTACAATTAATTATAAACCTTACTGCTTGAAGTCCCGAGTTCTTTTAAAATAAAATGAACATCAGAGAGCTGGACTCGAACCCGAGCCACCACGGTACTCCTAACGCACTCTCTGCCAACAAGCATACAAACCTTTTAGTGGCATAACTCGGTCATAACTATACTTAAGTTTTACCTTAGCTCGACGTGGCTTCTAAAATAAAAGCAACTTATCGCGCCTTGTGCCTTGAACCCGGGCACTCTTCTCATCAATCTAGCGCCTCAAGCCATTTGGACCGAGTGCTCCTTTGTGGCGGACTACGTTCACAATTCCTTTTAAGTCCTACTTTAGCGACCGGACTAAAAACAACCATTTGCGCATCTTGGGTATCGAACCTCGGTTCCCTTTCTGCGCCCAACACTCCTAACCACCGGGCAGACTCCTCCTTATGTCTAATTTTAGCCTAATTTACTAATAAACCTTAATGTCCGGATCCCTAAAGGAACAAAAATAATTATTTTTGCTAGAGTCTTGGATCAATTTTTCCCATACTTTAAATACTTTTAAATTTATTTAAAAACTAAAATAATAATAATAATAATAACCATAATAATGAAGATTTCAAATACTATAATATATATATATTTTTTCCTAATAATAATAATTATAATTTCCATAAATCAATAAAAATGGATACAGATAAAATTTTTAGTAATATGTTAATTTAAACACTAAATTAACAACAATAATTTTATAAATATATTTGTATCTAATAATTATAATGATAATAATTTTCATAAAAATTAAAATATTAGTACTAACATAAATATTTTATCAATATATATATTTTAAACACTAGTAATATTCAAAACTTCTCAATATTCAGGTTTTCTTCTATCCGAATCCCAGACTCAAAGCCCAACTCTTCTAGGCCCAATTTTTGGGGCGTTACACATTGCCTTTCTGTTCAAGGCATCAACCACAACATTGGCTTTTTCAGGGTGATATTCAATCGTATAGTCATAGTCCTTTAACAACTCAATCCACCTCTGCTGCCTCAAATTAAGTTCCTTCTGGGTGAGGAGATATTTGAGGCTCTTGTGATTGGTGTAAATAATACACTTCTCACCATACAAGTAGTGTCTCCGAATTTTGAGAGCAAAAACAATAGCTGCCAACTCCAAATCATGAGTGGGGTAATTACATTAATGTGGCCTAAGTTATCTTGAGACATATGCTACAACTTTACCATCTTGCATTAGAACACAACCAAGCCTAACATGCGAAGTATCACTATACACAACATATTCATTACCAAATTCTGGTTGAATTAAGACGGGAGCTTTTGTCAACACGGACTTCAACTTTTCGAAACTGGCTTGCTGTTTGTCTTTCCACTTAAATGGAGCATTCTTCCTCAACAAATTAGTCAATGGGGCTGCTATTAAGGAAAAAAACCTTGACAAACCTTTAATAATACCCAACAAGACCCAAAAAACATCGAATTTCTGAGACATTCTTTAGTTGCTTCTAATCTAGGATAGCTTCAACCTTCCTAGGATCTACACGAATACTCTTAGCTGATACCACATGACACAAAAACATCACGTCCTTCAACCAAAATTCACACTTACTAAGTTTGGAAAAAAGTTTTTTTTCATAGAGTATCTGTAAAAAACCACTCTTAAATACCCGTCATACTTGATTTTTGTCTTGGAGTAAACAAGGATGTTGTCAATAAAAACCATGATGAACTGATCAAGGAAAGGTTGGAAGACATGATTCATAAGATCTATGAAGGCTACTGGTGCATTAGTCAACCCAAAAGGCATGACAAGGAACTCGTAATGTCCATAACGAGTCCTAAAAGCAGTTTTAAGAATATTGAATTCTTTCACTTTGAGTTGGTAATACCCAGATCTTAATTCAATTTTGGAAAAGACAGATGCATCTCTGAATTGATCAAATAGGTCATCAATCCTTGGTACAGGGGACTTATTCTTGATAGTTAATTTATTCAGTTGTCGATAATTAAT
This sequence comes from Gossypium arboreum, assembly GCF_025698485.1. NCBI lineage: Eukaryota > Viridiplantae > Streptophyta > Magnoliopsida > Malvales > Malvaceae > Gossypium > Gossypium arboreum. Next base: position 64,642,180 of record NC_069079.1, on the reverse strand, counting down.
GCATAACTGTAAGGTTCCATATTTTTTCTTCACAAATAAAACCAGTGCACCCCATGGCAAAATACTGGGTTTAGTAAAACCCTTATCCAGCAGTTCTTGCAACTACACCTTCAACTTCTTAAGCTCTTTTGGTGCCATGCAGTAGGGAGTGATGGACATTAGTGTCGTTCTCGATAATAACTCAATTCTGAATTCCACTTCCCTCTCCGGAGGTAACCCTGGTAGTTCATCGGGAAATACATTGGGAAATTCCCTCACTGTACGAATACCTTAATCTACAGGGTCAATGAAGCTTGCATATCAGACATAAGCCAAAAATGCTTCACACCCTTTTTGAACCATTTTTTCTTCTACTAAAGTAGATATTATATTGGACAGATAATTTTGATGTTCCCCTACCATAATAACTTCTTTCCAAGACTCAGTCACTAAATTCACCCCTTTCAATGCATAATCTAATCGAACTTGATGCTCAACCAACCAGTCTATCCCCAAAATCAAATCAAATTCATTGAAAGGAATTTCCATCAAATCAGCAAGGAATACCTCTCTGTGAACCTCTAAAGGACATCTTTTATAAACTTTATTCACAAGTGTGGAGGATCCTAAAGGACCAACCACAATTATAGTGTTTTTGATTTCCTCTACCCCAATCCCCAAATTACAGCCACATTACAAGCAACATATGAATAGGTAGATCCTATGTCAATCAAAGAAAAATAGGGTATCGAGTAAATAGTGAAGGTACCTACTATGGCATCAGATGCATCTCTATCCTCTCGGTGCCTAGCCGCATAAACTAAGATAGGTTGTCTCACCTCAACTCAGTTCGCACCTTGTACTGGTGCTCTCTGACCTCGATTACCATTCCCATTTCGATTCTAATTACGACCCCTTTGAGCACCCTGATTACCTATCTAATTTTGACCTCTAGTTGGGCCTTGACTTTGAGCCGAAGCTTGTACTTGATACTGACGATGAGGACAATCTCTAATCTTATGCTCCATCAAACCACATACCAAACAAGCACCCATCTTCCACTAGCACTCGCCCGGATGACACCTCTGAAAATATTGGCAAACCTGAATCTACCTTTTTCTAAAGTCCACTGCTTTTTTATTCTGTGGTGGCCTAGACTCTCTGGCTCGCTTAATAGGTCGCAGATTTGGGCCAGTAGGGCACGTTTCTCTTTTGGGCTGATCCCTCTGTTCCCCTTTCCTCTCACGCTCTATGCGTTTAATCTCCTTAATAATTTTGGTCTTCTCGACCAAAGCCTCAAACACATGCTCTTTATGTGGAGCTACCTGAACCTTGAGGTCATACCTTAAACCTTCCTAAAAACAAAAACTCTTTTCCTGCTCAGACGCTACCATACTAAGTGCATAGCGGCTCAACCTTAGAAATTCTGCCTCATACCAGAGACTTTCTTGTCTCTCTGTTTAAGTTTAATAAATTCTAACCGTCAGGCCTCCACATAACGAGGGCCTACATACTTACCTTGAAAGGCCCCCTGAAAATAAGCCCAATCAATACGCTCTAGCAGTGTTCTTCTAACCACTTGTTACCACCACCGATATGCCTTATCCCTTAATAGAGACACGACACCCTTAAGTTTCTGCTCAGGAGTGCATTCCAAATCCTCCAAAATTTGTTTAGTGGCTTCCATCCAGTACTTAACCATAATAGGAGTAATTCCAGTAATACCCCTAAACAATTCTTCCCCACTAGAGTGGAGCCTTTCAGCAATCGTACCATAACAAACACCTCCTATTGGAGCACCAACAACCTTATTCAAAGCCCTCAATAAAGCCTGAGTTACTGGATTATTCGCAACATGGTCATTATTCATATTCCCATTTTCCATATCCCCCCATAGTGGGTTCAATGTTAATCTCATTCTATTCATTACCCAATTCTGGCCCTAACGATACAACTGACTCAATCAGAGCCCTCAAAGGTCGCCCCCTACAACCCCTCCTACCACAAGTTATCATTCCACATGCATTCATTTCGGTGTTTTATGGATCTACAATTTTACAAGTAAGAACTGTTAGTACCTTGTTTTAGTCTTTTACGACTCACATTTTATAATTCTTTTATAAAAAGTTTTATGCAATAGTCTCTATAGTCTTAATAGATTTTCAGTGCTATTTCTATAGACTTAGCATCGGACCTTTGGACTTCATCGTTTCCTGTATAAAAAATTTTCCACATCCATTGTAGTTTGTTTTTCCCTAAAATTTTCCCTTTTTATCTATGCATGCATGAAAACTAACTTAAGTAGACTTAAAATCTCAGTCTGAGGTTTTGAACCTAGCTCTGATACCACTAAATGTAACCTCTCAAACCATCCTAGACATTATGGTTGAATTGGGAAAGCCACATTGGACACCTTAGTGTCAAACTGTAACAGCCCGATTTTGGGCCTAGTTAGAACAGTGGTTTCGAAACCACTATTTTAGGGCTAGAGAAATTATTTTTAATGATATTTTATGTGTTATAGCATGATCATATGGGTGCATGAAAATTTTGGTGAAATAATTTTAGCGATTTTATGTTTAATTGCGAAAAAGGACTAAATCGCGCAAAGGGCAAAAAGTTTTGTTTTACTAGCTAAAGGTGTCAAATAGCTATAGAACATTAAATTAGGGTATTTATTGAGTAAATAGACCATAAATATGTTAGTGGCTGATCAAGGAGACAAAAAAAAAGGTTGAAAAGTCAAAGTTGATGTGCATTAGGTGACTTTTTGGTAATAAAATAAAAGAAAAAGAAAAAAAATTGTTGTCATCTTTTCATCTTTCTTCTTCCCACTGAAAATACAAGCAAAGAGGGGGTTTTGAAAGCTCAAAAATTTTAGCAACTTATATCCCTTACAAATTAAGAAAATCGAGATTTGGGCTTAAATCGAGAAAGTGCGTGGTTAAAGACAAAAAGAGAATAATGAGCCCAAATTGCATTTGAGGTAAGTCTATGTGATTAAATGAGCATGATATTTATGCCATTGTTATTATACTTGAAAATCTATCTTGCCATGATTGTGTTAAAGTTTATGTTGATGATATTGGATATGAGAAAGTGATGTCAAATGTAAATAACATTTATGTGTTGATTGAATGCTTTGATATTTGATGGAATATGATATTCCATTGAAACGAGTAAGTTGTATGTAAATAATACATCTACATTGTTATTATATGTGTTTAAATTGAAATAGCATGAATTGCTTGGTTGTGGAAATGATTATGTATGATGAATATTGAGATAGTAGAATTCCTGTTTGAACCTTAAGAAACAATTCGAATGTTCATGCCATGACATTCGGGTTATTTGTGTGCTAGTGTAAGACATGTCTGGGACATGCATCGGCCACATAATGAGAGCCAGTGTAAGACATGTCTAGGACATGCATCGGCCTCGAGATGTAAACCAGTGTAAGACATGTCTGGGACATACATCGGCTACTAGATGTGTCAATGCAAGACCATGTTTGGGACATGGCATCGGCACAGATATGCGAGAGCTAGTGTAAGACCATATTTGGGACATGGCATCGACTTGATGGATGAGCCAGTGTAAGACCATGTCTGGGACATGGCATCGGCATTCTACCTCATGTTTGAGGCTTATTGAATATCCGGTAGTGTTTCGAATGGTTCAACAGTGAGAGTTATGGTTTAAGCTAAATGAGAAAGGTTATGACCATATTGTGAGTGGTACAGGTACTTACATGAAATTGATGAGATGTGAATTCAATTCATGTTATATGATTAGTAAGGAATAAATATGAGCATGTTGAGTAACACAAGTATGTATGCCAAGTTCATGAGAAATGATTTCAGTTTATGATGCACATTTAGTGAAGATGTAAATAGGTAATTCATGCTTATGAGAATGATTTTGTGATGACCTTGTGATTATAGGTCTATACTTATGATGTATGAATATGTAACCTTACCGATGTGGTGAAAATGAATTAATATGGTGTGATAAACGTAGTATCGTTAATTTACACTAAAACAGTTTTGGATAGCAATCATAGTCCGAATTTAAAAAACCACAAAAAATTGTGGAAATTGAGTTAGAGGCTGAATAAATTATGAAATTAAATCTTAATGAGTCTAATTTCACATAGAAGAAATGGTGTAAGCAAAAGAGTTTCATATTATGAAATATTTTAATTGTTGTGAGATAGAGTCAGAATGACTTCGAAATCCACTATTCTAATTTGATAAAATCATTTAAAATTTTAAAAAAATATTTATGAGTTATAATTTATATGTTTAGAACTATTAATGAGTCTATTTCCAAGAGAAATAGACGGGAGCATCATCCGTGTAACACCATGATTTTTGGGCCTAAAAGTGTTGGGCCTTGAGTCTGGGTTCAGGTAGCAGACGGCCCGAATAATTCGGATGTTATCATTATTATTATTTTTATTATTATTATTTCGTATGTTTAGAGTAGTAATTAAATAAATTATGAAGGGTTTATGGCGTCTGGGAAGGAATTAAAGGTCTAGGGTTCAAGTTGCAAGGTAGGCATATTGTTACTTTTTAATTTTAGGCATGTGCCGGGCATGTGATCACTTAAGTGAATTTCGAAAAGGGCCTTAGGGAGGTTGGGCCGATTGTTTTAGTTGATATTAGGGTTAGGTTCTTTTCTTTTTTTGTCTTGGAGAATTAGGGTTAGCCATCTGAAAGCTTTCACTGTCATTCATCCTTTCTGAGTTCTCACAAAAGCCGAAAACACAAATTCCTTCTCCTTGGTGCCGATTTCTTTTTCCTCCATTTTATTTCTTCCTTTTTGCTTTCTTTTCTAGCCAAAACCTTTTGATCACCTTACTCACCTCCTCTGTCGATCCCATCCTCCACAAAACCGCTATAGCCGATTGCCATAAAAGCCAAAATCCCGAAAACTCACTTCTTGTGTCGATTTCTCCAAGCCAAAATCCTTCAGTTATTTTTGTTCTTTTTTATCAAATTTCCTCTTCTCTAAACCCTTAGTATCTATCGGCAACATTACGCCAAAGTTATAGCCTCAAATCGTCATCTTCTTCATCACTTAAAAAGCCGAAATACTATAGATTTAGGGACTTATAGCAGAAACTTCAGATCTCCTGGATTCGAGTTATACTATCATTTAGAGGATAGATCTGCATCAGATCTACGTAGAAATCAAAGAGGAATAAGTGGTAAGTGCTCATCACCTCAGATCTAGTCTTATTTTACAATTTAGAAAAGTCGAAGTCCCTAAAATCTAGGGAGGCTATCGATTTGGGCATAGGGCTTTAAGGGTCTTTAACCGATGATTTCTTTTGGTGATTAGTGTCTTCAAGAGGTTTGATCGAAGGCTTGGATCTTTGGAACAACTAGACTTAGATCTTGCCATCGGTTTTTGGCAAAAAAGGTAAGATTCTAAAGGCTTTAAGGGCATGGTTCGAATATGGGTTGCTGAAGATTGGGATTGGTTGTTGTGGGTTGCAATCTAAGAATTATGGTAATCAATTGTAGGACATCGTATGGGATCTCAGTAGCAGTCATTGCGAAACAGGTGTGTATCGAACACCCTCTCATAGTTCAATTTGGCAAAAGTCGAAATGCTGAAATTCTGGCATTTCGTGGGCTTGTGAGTGTGTGAGTGCTCACAAGACGTTTAGAAATCATTAGATCTGAAATAAAAAATTGGTAAGTTAGTCGTGTGTGAAATTTCGTGCACTTCGGTAATTGGGCCTCAATAGGCTAAAACTGGGCGCAATGGGCTTACGGGCCCATACGGGTAAATAATAATAAAAATATATAGTATAAAAAAATAGGCAATAAGTATGTTCTGTTAGACTGTAGAATCGAAACTGCTTAAACCAGTAAACAGGTCATAAAACTTGAGTTAAATGGGCTTAAATTGCTAATGGACACTGTAGGGCCCATTAGGGGTTTTAGGGCCCAATGGCTAAAATTGTGAAATTGAGATAAATAAATTACTGCGATGACAAATGGGCTAGTAAGGACCGTAACATTCATGAGAATCCTTAAAACTGATAAAATTACTGAAATACCTTTATAGGTGGAAAGTTTAGAGTTTTACTCCAAGGAGCAAAATTACTGATATACCCCTAGGGTTAAGGTTGACCTGAATGCATGTTTGACTGTTACTATTTAGTGCATGCCATGTTATTATTATCTGATGCATGGGACTGGGTTATTGATGGAGGAAGTACTGAAAGTGGCTTGACCACGTACTGGAGGCTTTGCCTCAACTTATTGATATTTGAGCTATCTTTGCTAGAATCAGTGGAGTGTAAAATTTGGGTGGGTTGAGCTATTCCCACATGGAGTGGAGGGTCATTACGGTGGAGTGTAGCAGTTGGTTATAGGTGAGTTAGGCTTATGTACACGAATATGTCATTTCTATTCGGAATGGGCCTACGGCCATCTTGTTATCTGAAAAGGTGCTAAGGCCCGGTTTATCGTGATACGAAAAGGGCTTGACCAAGACTGCATTGATATCTGAATAGGGCTTAGGCCCAATGGGCTTGAGCTGACTTGGGCTTTGGATGGGTTTTCCATATACACTGAGTTTTCCAAACTCACCCCCTTTCTATTCCATCCTTGCAGGTGAGCTTTAGTTGGTGGACTTGGAGCTGGGCGGGATTCAGAGTGGCCACGAAGATTAAATTTCTGGTTTTAAATAAGTTTCAAGTAGCTTCCTTTAAATTTCGCATTTATTTTTAATTATTTCTATTTTGGTTAAAGTGTAATAAGGCCGCTCTATTATTTTTATTTTCGGTTTTTAAATTACTTAAATCATTGTCGACTTGAGATTCACATCACTTAAATTGATTACTTGAAAGTGGTTAACTCTGGGTTTATCAAAAATTACTTGTTTCAAACTGACACGACAATCAAACGTCTTTAAAATGAAACTTTTCAAGGTGCAACAAAAGTCACGTTTTTCTAAACCCTTAACAATCGATAATGGATAGGACTCACAATAGTGAATCGGAACATTTCTCTTAAAACTTCATTAATGGTTTTTGCAAAGCTCACCCAAACTTTAGTAAACTAGGTAACTTGGTTAGTGGTAGGTAATGTGACACACTGGATTTGGCCGTAACATCTAGGCCGGGTTTGTAGTGTTACATTTAGTGGTATCAGAGCTCGGTTGCAACAACTCGGTTGTGGATCGGGTTCAAAAAGGTTTTCAAAACTTTAAGCCCAAAGAGGGTATCTTTGGAAAAATCCGACTTGTGAAAACAAATTTTCTGGTTAAAGGAGATAAATTTTCAAACTTGGTTTCTTTAAATCAAATGTTTGAGAAATAGATTTTAAAAAGGCTTAAATCTTTTGTGTTTGTCTGAAATCTGATAAGGTGGCACACTAAATCTCCGACACCAAGTCTGTAAGTATCTTTTTGCTCTCTATATATACTGTACTATACTAAAAATAATATTGTAGATAGAACTGAGACCATATCATGACATTATAGCTAGGATAATACTAAAAACCCTAGAATAGATGAGACTATAGCTAGGCTATGAAAATAGAAACTTTAAAATACTATCTATGCATAACACGTATGAATAAGTATTATTTTTGAATCGAGATCTTGGTAGTTATTGTTATGCATGCTGATAATGTAGAGTGTTGATATGGATACTGAGGATAAGCTAAGTCTGCCATCTTTGGGTAGCGGTAACTCGGAGATTGGGATTGAGGCACTAGCCGAGTTAGTAAGGAAAGTGGTAGAAGAAGTATTGGAGACCAAGGTTAAGGAAATTAGGGAAACGCTTCAAGTGGGGTTCTTTGAGTGTAAGAAGAGGAAGGATTCTAGTTCTCAGAAGACCGAGCTTCGTTCTGTGAAACATGTTAAGAAACGACCAAACTTTCCAGCCTGCAAGAATTGCAACGGGCGTTATACGGGTGAATGCCTTAGGAAGACAGGAGCATGCTTTAGATGTGGGTCCAAGGAGCATTGAGCTCGGGATTGCCAAGTTTATCCTATTTAAGTGTGTGTTACAAATTGTGTGCGTGCTTGATAGATGTTTGTTTATTTTGGTAATTAGACATTCTGGGTTGTACTAAGAATTGTTTTTAATTAGAGTGCACAGCAGAAGCATAATGGTTTGACTTGAGTGATACAGTTAGTTGATAGTTTGAAATTTCGAGACAAAATTTCTTTAAGGGGAGTAGAGTTTTAACGCCCCGATTTTTGGGCCTAAAAGTATTGGGCCTTGAGTCTGGGTTCGGGTAGCAAAGGGCCCGAAAATTCGGATATTATCATTATTATTATTTTTATTATTATTATTTCGTATGTTTAGTGTAGTAATTAAATAAATTATGAAGGGTTTATGGCGTCTGGGAAGGAATTAAAGGTCCAGGGTTCAAGTTGCAAGGTAGGCATATTGTTACTTTTTAATTTTAGGCATGTGCCGGGCATGTGATCACTTAAGTGAATTTTGGCAAGGGCCTTAGGGAGGTTGGGCCAATTGTTTTAGTTGATATTAGGGTTAGGTTCTTTTCTTTTTCTGTCTTGGAGAATTAGGGTTAGCCACCTGAAAGCTTTCACTGTCATTCATCCTTTCTGAGTTCTCACAAAAGCCGAAAACACAAATTCCTTCTCCTTGGTGCCGATTTCTTCTTCTTCCATTTTCTTTCTTCCTTTTTTCTTTTTCTTCTAGCCAAAACCTTCTGATCACCTTACTCACCTCCTTTGTCGATCCCATCCTCCATAAAATCTCCATAGCCAATTGCCATAAAAGCCGAAATCCCGAAAACTCACTTCTTGTGCCGATTTCTCCAAGCCAAAATCCTTGAGTTATTTTTGTTCTTTTTGATCAAATTTTATCTTCTCTAAACTCTTAGTATCTTTCGGCAACATTACTTTAAAGTTATAGCCTCAAATCGTCATCTTCTTCATCACTTAAAAAGTCGAAATACCATAGATTTAGGGACTTATAGCTGAAACTTCAGATCTCTTGGATTTGAGTTCTACTATCGTTTAGAGGATAGATCTGCATCAGATCTACATAGAAATCAAAGAGGAATAAGTGGTAAGTGCTCATCACCTTAGATCTAGTCTTATTTTACAATTTAGAAAAGTCGAAGTCCCTAAAGTCTATGGAGGCTGTCGATTTGGGCATAGGGCTTTAAGGGTCTTTAACTGAAAATTTCTTTTGGTGATTAGTGTCTTCATGAGGTTTGATCGAAAGCTTGGATGTTTGGAACAACTAGACTTAGATCTAGTCATCGGTTTTCGGCAAAAAAGGTAAGATTCTAAAGGCTTTAGGGGCATGGTTCGAATATGGGTTGCTGAAGATTGGGATTGGTTGTTGTGGGTTGCAATCTAAGAATTGTGGTAATCAATTGTAGGACATCGTAAGGGATCTCAGTAGCAGTCATCGCGAAACAGGTGTGTATCGAACACCCTCTCATAATTCAATTAGGCAAAAGCCAAAATGCCGAAATTCCTACATTTCGTGGGCTTGTGAGTGTGGGAGTGCTCACAAGACGTTTAGAAATCATTAGATCTGAAATCGCAAAGTGGTAAGTTAGTCGTGTGTGAAATTTCATGCACTTCGGTAATTGGGCCTCGATAGGCTAAAACTGGGCCCAATGGGCTTACGGGCCCATACGGGTAAATAATAATAAAAATATATAATATAAAAAAATAGGCAATAAGTATGTTCTGTTAGACTGTAGAATCGAAACTTCTTAAACTGGTAATCTGGTCATAAAACTTGAGTTAAATGGGCTTAAATTGCTAATGGACACTGTAGGGCCCATTAGGGGTTTTAGGGCCCAATGGCTAAAATTGTGAAATTGAGATAAATAAATTACTGCGATGACAAATGGGCTAGTAAGGACCGTAACATTCATGAGAATCCTTAAAACTGATAAAATTACTGAAATACCTTTATAGGTGGAAAGTTTAGAGTTTTACTCCAAGGAGCAAAATTACTGATATACCCCTAGGGTTAAGGTTGACCTGAATGCATGTTTGACTGTTACTATTTAGTGCATGCCATGTTATTATTATCTGATGCATGGGACTGGGTTATTGATGGAGGAAATCTGAAAGTGGCTTGACCACGTCTTGGAGGCTTTGCCTCAACTTATTGATATTTGAGCGGTATCTTTTACTGTGGAGTGTAGAAATTTGGGTGGGTTGAGCTATTCCCCACATGGAGTGGAGGGCTGTTACGGGTGGAGTGTAGCAGTTGGTTATAGGCTGGGTTGGGCTTGTGTACACGAATATGTCTGTTCTATTCTGGAATGGGCCTACGGGCCATACTGTTATCTGAAAAGGTGCTAAGGCCCAGTTTATCGATGATACGAAAAGGGCTTGACCCGATCTGCATTGATATCTGAATAGGGCTTAGGCCCAATGGGCTTGAGCTGACTTGGGCTTTGGATGGGTTTTCCATATACACTGAGTTTTCCAAACTCACCCCCTTTCTATTCCATCCTTGCAGGTGAGCTTTAGTTGGTGGACTTGGAGCTGGGCGGGATTCAGAGTGGCCACGAAGATTAAATTTCTGGTTTTAAATAAGTTTCAAGTAGCTTCCTTTAAATTTCGCATTTATTTTTGATTATTTCTATTTTGGTTAAAGTGTAATAAGGCCGCTCTATTATTTTTATTTTCGGTTTTTAAATTACTTAAATTGCTTTCGACTTGAGATTCACATCACTTAAATTGATTCCTTGAAATTGGTTAACTCTGGGTTTATCAAAAATTACTTGTTTCAAACCGACACGACAATCAAACGTCTTCAAAACGAAACTTTTCAAGGTGCAACAAAAATCACGTTTTTCTAAACCCTTAACAATCGATAATGGATAGGACTCACACTAGTGAATCGGAACATTTCTCTTAAAACTCTATTAATGGTTTTTGCAAAGCTCACCCAAACTTTAGTGAACTAGGTAACTTGGTTAGTGGTAGGTAATGTGACACATCGGATTTGGCCGTAACATCTAGGCTGGGTTTGTGGTGTTACAATCCGAGTCTTGTATTATGAGATAATTAATTTTTAGTGAAGAGGGGTCAGAACTATCAGACAGTGAAAAATAGTAACTTTAAGGAATAAACTGTACTAATTGGCTGAACCAAAAATTATGAAACTTTTATGGTAAGAAGATATGTGAGTCTAGTTTCAGGGAAAATTAGCAGAACTTAATTTGGAGTTCCGTATCTCTAGATATAAATAATTTAGTGACTGTGGCTTGAGAAAACAACTTGACTGGAACATGAGTAAAAATGTAAATAGGGTTGTATTACCATGAGACGCAAGTTGAAAGGTTACTTATTATTTTCATACGGTGTTAATAAGCTATAAAGCTTACTCCCTTCCCTTTCTTTCCTTTAGTGTTTTTAGGTTAGTTCGGGGTTGGAAATCGTCGGAGACAACATCATAATATCAAGTCGCTACCTTTGGAATAATGAAGCATATATTAGAAATTTCATGTGAGTAGCATGTATAGGGATCTAGTTGATTGACATGTATTATTTTGCTTTGGCCAAATGTGTTGGCTTATATTGAGTTATATGTATATGGCCATGAGACGTGGCTCATATTGATTTTGGCTTGTAAGCCTAGCTACTCATGTCATGTCTAATGTTTATAAGGTGATTATGTTTGTTTGTCATGCATGATTAGTAATATGACATGTGTGTTGGATGTATGCTCTATGACCAATTGAGGTGGTCATAGCCAAGTAGTAATCGCACGTTATAAACACAATGTGATAATATTGAACTTGAGTCCTTGATGAATAAGTTGGTAACCATAGTATAATGGTAAAAGTGGTCATCAAAATGACAAGTCTTATGAATCTGGAATAAGGAATCTAGGATTGGTATTGCATGAGTAGATGCATTACTTGTAAGAGAACATGTTAATGTTAAGGATATGTCTTAATAAAGAGTGTTTAATCACTAAAATGATGCCATGATTTGCGATTTTGATGTGCATAAGGTTGTAAGAGATTATGGGTAACATGAAGGCTTGGAAAATAGCCTAAGTGTTGGCCACACTGGCTGAGACATGGCTGTGTGTCTCAATCATGTGAGGGACACGGCCTGGAGACACGGGCATATGGCCCGGTCATGTGGTTCAATTTGCATGCTGGCATCATAAACAGAGAGTTACACAGCCTGAGGACAAGGGCGTGCCAAAGGCACACGGGCGTGTCTCTATGTCCACACGGGCGTGTGACCCTGTTTCATGGGAAAACATTCTAAGTTTTCCTGAAACTTCTCAAAGTTCTCAGTTTAGTCTTGAATCGATTTTGATGAATGTTTTGGGCTTCGTAGACCCAAATAAGGGACGACATGCATGTGTTTCAAAGGTTTTGAATCAAAAGAGATTTTATGGCCCGATTTTTACATGAATGTGTATGTTTAAGTCCGGTAATACCTCTACCCTGTTTCGGTGTTTGACATGGGTAAGAGGTGTTACATGAACCTACCCTAATGATAGTTAAAAAACCTGAAAGTGCTCATTTTTATAAAACTACAGTTTCTATTGTTAGCTTTGGAAAACGTTCATTTTCTTAGTCCAACCATGCTTAGATCAAATTAGAGAATTAGGTGAGTTTTTGTAAAACCTTACTGACGGTGTTGCCTTTGAAAGATCATTTTGTTATCTTCCTAGCAATAGAAATGTACCATTTCTAGTCAAATTATTAATTTAGCCATATATCATGCATAGTCCATTTCAACATATTTATAAAAACCATGCATCTATACCAAATATACGTGTCATGCAAGCATGAAAAACCCCAAAATCTCGAACAGTCCCAAACTACAGTTTAAAGAAACTTTACAATCAAAAATTGAATAAAAATAAAATAACTTTATAATATAATTAAATTAAAATAATTTGATGAAATAAAGGCTAGAATTAATTGGCCAAGATTTAAGAAACAAAACAGGCCCCAATTCTACACATATGCGCACACACACCACTGTCCATAGTGGCCAAAATTGGGGTTGAATTTTAAAATGATTTGAAACCTCATTAAAATTTGGAAAAATGAACTTAAAAACATTTAAAATCCCTTAAATTCCCGATCTAGAAATTTAAGTTTTTAATGGACAAGATTAGTTAGGAAATTGAAGAGAGAAGAGACCTTACACTAGCTAGTCAAGAGAAACGACAATGGCACTTTCTAGGTGATGTTTGAGATAGATCTTGGAGTTCAAAGTTTCAGATTTAAGGCTAATTTAATTGAGGGAAAATTTCAGCCATATAGAAAAGGAGATGGTGCACAATCTTGATGCAAAAAGAAGAAGAAGAAGAAGATGGTAAAAGGAGAGGTGTAGGCAACGACAACAATGGAGGAAAAAGGGAAAAGAGAAAAAATAGAGATGAACAGAGGGAGAGAGGGTTACGGCTGGCTAAGGTAGAAGAAAATAGGTTAAAAGGCTGATTATTTTGATAAAAAATTGTATTTATACCTAGGTTTACTAAGCTTGGATGCCAACACATAAAAAAAACAAAAGAATTTGCAAAAAAAAAAATTATTTCGTAAAAGTTGAGACTTGAACTTGGGACCTCCAACTAACTTTCAAGCTTTCACATTTAATGACTAACCATTGGGTCAATTCACTATTTTTGATATATATTTTTAAATTTTATGGAGCTAAATTTGGGATGTTACAAAACTCAAAATTATATAGGATTTTTTTAATATATTTTTACCACCTTTTGACTTAATAAATATGTTAATCTTGAGTAATTGTTATTGAATTAAGTGAATTTTGCTTAAATATTAGTATTGAACATGAATTTATAAATTATTTTAAATTATATTTTATTACATGATTTTTATGCATAATTTTTATTATTTTCATGTTAATTATTAGTATGTTAATTTTCACTGGGTAGTAGGACCATGAAAGATGAGATTAATATAAATGTTGCATGGACATGCACACATCATTTCTATAACGACAAGACCATACAAAACTAGGTCATTAGGATATGAATTTGATCCAGTAAAAGTGTTACTACATGATGAACATGTCTGAGTAATTATTGGACTAAGAAACCGTCTAACAAGGAGGAGTCAAGCCCAATTTCAGCATAAGCAAATGGCTCCCCAAAAACAAGCTTTGGGATATTTTGTTGAAGGTCCCTACTATTGGAAAGATGTCAAAAATTAACATACAAGTCTACCCTTTGAAACTATCCACCTTATGGCCATTAATAGCAAAGTTTTGAATTCAAAATCAAACAACCAAGTTATCCTCTTTTGCACAAATTGTGGCCAGCCAAGCATGAGAGAAAAAGGAAGGACTTTTAAATTCTATTTTTAGTAAACTTCACCCTTACCTTCACCTATAAATACCACACACTTTTCACCTTTCAAAGCATCCCTTCATTCATAACACATCCCTCATCACCCTTCCATCATTCTCCCTTTTCCATTCTCTCATTTCCCTTTTCAGTTCCATGCCTTCCACTACATTTCCCCTTCCATTTTAGCCAACAAAAGCTTTGTCAATACGCTACCTTGGCTAGCCACATTAAGAAACCTTAGAAAAGAAAAGCAACCAGTAGAAAAAAGAAACACATCAATCAAAAAGATCCAAAAGGCTATTGAACTGAATAAGAGTTTACTTTTTTCTTAATATTATTTAGTTTAATTATGTTTGCTATGTGTTTATTGTTCTTGACATCAACTGATTCAATTTGCTAGGATGATTATGTTAATTCAATAATATTTATTTGATTCATGTTTAACATGTTTGTGCCTCAGTCGATCATATTTTCAATTAAAATCAAGATGTATTTCATTCATACATGATTGGATGCATTTAGATTATCTGAGCGATCTTAACTAGACTATGGCTAGTAGACCGATCCTAACCAGATAACGGCTCGTAGACACATAATTGAAAAGTGCAATGCTCAATTTAGATCATTAAACCCGACTAAATTAGAGGTTCATAATATCTTTAGTTAGCTCTATTATCTTGCATAGTTTTTAGGTTTATGTGATTAAACTGTTTCAAATGTAAATGTCTCTGTTACCTCGCATAAATACTAAGAAACCCTTAGCTTAATATGATTAGTAAAATGCATATTTCACTAAGTAAAAGATCTGAGAGAAATTAATTTGGTTTCCAAACTTATGATAAATTGAGTTGCCATGGAATATTTTCTGGACACTGTTAAGCATGATAAAAATGAATTGAGTTGATTAATGTAATTATCCTAGCCTATTTTACGTTGATTGGTTTTGTTGCTAAAGCCACTCATTCATACATTTAGATCATATGGATTTAGATTTAATTGCATAAGGATCATCTTGCATCTAGATAGTTTAATTTAATCATCCACCATTCAAAATATTGTTATTTTACCACCAAATTGTTAACTTATAATTTTTACAAATAATCGATTAACATACACAGTCCCTGTGGAGACGATAATTCATTTTACTTATTACTTTAACGACTGTGTACCCTTGCATAAAAATACCGTTACAGTTCACTTTGAGGAATGCAATAGACTTACTAGGACACTGATAAATCTCCCAAAAAATTCTTTATTTCATAATCACCATCGCAAAACATGTGTGGAATTGAAATCAAAATCTATCTATTCATGTTTGTCATGATTAGTCTCCATTTATAATAAACATGATATAATAACTAAATCATAGTAAAATATACTTGAGATTTTTTAACATCATTGTTATCACCCTGGCTATTATCACAAGCACTAAGTGGTTAAAGGGTATAATGATTACCCATAGTGCGCAGGCCTCAATTGAAATAGCAGCAGCTTTAGGAGGCAACCAACAACAGTAAATATTGGGATATTTTTATGTCTTATAGAGAAAAACTAATTAAAAGAGAATCGTGCTGATACTTGTTATAAAATAAATAGACAGGGAGTAAAGAACAAAGAAGATGAGAGAGCAAAACTGAATGTATTTTATTTATCAATCAGAATATTTATAAAGCTTCTCTAAAGTCTCTATTTATTGGCATAAAAAGTATAAATGAAGTAGAGATCTACTTTCAATGACTATAAGAATTTAATGTTCCTCAAAACTTATCTTGATCTTGATGGACATCTACTTAATAAGATGTTCATAACAATAATATTATAATTGACTCGTATATATTAAATAATAATAACTAATAATATTTACAAAGTCACTCGCCGGATTTCTTATCTTGAAACCACTATTTTCAACACCATTGGAAAACAGGCTGTTACAACTCTCCCCCCTTAAGAAATTTCTTTGTCAAAATTTTTACCTGAGAATAGATTCGAGTATTAGTTTGAAGTTCTTTTACCTCACGAACTAAAATCATTACTGGCTACTCTGTATATGACAGATAATGATCTATTGACAACCTCGAATAACGTGAACTTTATCTTCAGCTTCTCAACTCAAGAATGTCCGAACTATCTTATTTTCGCTCAGTTCAACCAGTATAACAGGGTTCTACATTTCTGTTCGTATAAAGCTTCAAACGACACCATTTTTATTCTGGATTAATAACTATTATTATATGCAAATTTTGTCTACGACAAATATTTTTTCCAGATACCTTCAAACTCGAGAACACAACTCCGTAACATGTCTTCTAGTACTTGTATTACCCGTTCGACTATTCATCTGGCTACAGATGAAATGTTGTATCGAAGTTAAGTTTAGTACCTAGAGCGTTGTGGAATTTACCCCAAAATCTTAATGTGAATCTCAGGTTTCGATTTGAAATAATATACGACAATACTCTATTTAATCTAACAATCTTTGATACACATATAACTCAACTAATGTTTTAAGTAAGTACTCTGTTCTTACCGGAATAGAGTGACTGACTTGTTAGTCTGTCAACAACAACCCAAATCGAGTATTTCTTTCTCTATATTGTAGGTAATCCAGATGCAAAATCCATTGTGACTCATTCTCGTTTTCATTCAGAAATCATAATAGGCTGTAATAACCCAAACAGAACTTGATGCTCAGCTTTCACCTACTAACAAACTAGACATTTAGCCACAAATCTGAAATTTCGTATTTCATACACAGCCACCAGTACAACTATTTCAAATCACAAAACATTTTAGTACTACTTGAATGAATGAAGTACATACTACTGTGAGCCTTTGATAATATGTCTTGTTTCAATTCCAGATCATTTAGAACACACAACCCATTGCAAAAATACAATCTACCATCAACACCTACACTGAACTCTATGAACTAATCATTCTGAATTTGTACTCGATTAACTAGCAACTACGTTAATTTTTCCCAAAAGATAATCAATTATCAAATCAAAATCTTTTAATAGCTCCGGCCATTGTCATTGTCTCAAGTTCAATTCTTTTTGAATTAATAGATATTTCAGGGCTTTCATAATTGGTATATATGTGACATTTCTCACTGTAAAAATAATGTCATCAAATCTTCAGAGCAAAGTCAATCATCGTCAATTCTAGATCTTTACAGTTCTTTAAGAAACACATCACTAAACTTACTAAAAATCGGTACCTGATCAATCTTCAATCTCGATTCTCAAGTATCAAGTATATATGCCAAATACGATTCACAACCTTTTCGAATCAATTTCTGTGCAAAGAGAGCTGAGATAATAAAGTAGCATTGTTTGATCTATCGAACTTAACTGTAATCATTTCACCATCTAACATTTCAAATCAATCTGTTTCAGTCTACAGTTCACCATAGCATCATGTAATGTCAACTAGTCCATTCCCTAAATGATATTAGATTCATGAAATGATAACAAGATCAAATCAATCAGAAAGTCACTATTTGGTATTCCCACTGGACACTTTTGACATATCAAGTTAACTGTCATATTTTGACCTAGTGAATTTGTAACTTGAACATCAAACTCGATTGACTCAACAGGTAAATCCTCATCCGTTACTAATGCAACACAAATATATGAATGGGTTGACCCAAAGTCAATCAATGCATACATAGTAATATCAAAGAGATAGAATGTACTAGAAATAACATCAGGCGCGGTAGCTTCAAATCTAACAAGTGTGTCTTTCGTCCCATTATAATTAGCTCTGATATTACTGCTCTAACTAAGGAGTCTACCTGTCTGAGGTGTAGACAATTGTTTTGACACTCCGCTCATCAATGTTTCCCACTTTTCTCCGGAAATTTTTCATGAAGTGATCCATTGATCCACATCTAAAACATGTACTTAACCTGTCCTGCATGAAATTTTTTATAATGCACACACACAAGTCTAGGGGCATTACGAACACTGTCAATCCATAGACGCAATTTCTCGAGTATATTTACTAAGCTATACAAATCCCTGTCTAGATATCATTTGTTAACATATTTCTTTCTAAACACCGATCTAAAGAAATCCAAAATAACATTGTATCTCCGTACAACCATTATTAATGTCGACCACCAGTTATAAACCTTATCTTTTATCAAAGACACGGCACATCTGAGATAATCATCAAGGAAACAAGCCATATCATCCAAAATTCTCTAGATATTTTCGAGCCAGTACCTAACCCTAGTTGGACCATCATTTATTTTACCTTTGAATTCGTCATCAACATACTTTCTAATTTATCAATCGAGAGTAATTGAACTATTTCAGTCGGTTGAGGACATGGGAATGCCACAAGATGCACAATAGGGGGAAGATGTTGCTTAGTCGTAGGATTGGCTGGCATAAGTTTCGTGAACCATTGACTCAATAGATCATAGAAAACTGTGACACCCCAAACCTGATCGAAATAGACTGACCCGAATCTAAAGCGACACATTAGCCACCGAAGTGACTCTCCAGTACAAAACCACCTGAAAACACACCTTAACCTTATAACACCTTAACTCTAACTAATAATTGCATAATCTTATTGGGTAAGCGATTTTTGAACCATTTTAAAACTATTTTTAAGTATTTAACCCTAAGGGTATTTTAGTCATTTTACCACCTAAATCAAAATGATCCTGATTTTAATTATAAACGATTACCAACTTCCTTTTAATCAATTTTGGGGAACCCTAAAATTCTTTTAATTAACCATTTTCCTTAATCCATTTAATAATTAAGGTTATATTAGCTAAGTTTTATTACTTTAATCATATATATACAATTTTAATTAATCTAATTACAACTAATAAACAAGATGTATTCATGATTTAAACATTCAAAATCATGCTTAACAAATAATAATTAAATCAAATAATGGACTTACCTTAGCCACAAAGCTATTCACTCCTTGACAAGCTACAATTAAAATCTATTAGTGAAATATTCATGCTTCAATCACCGTGATATCACTTAGCAACATACCATAATCCACACAAAATTTAACCATAAAATCAATCATTAAAAGAAACAAGTATAATATCTCAAAATTAAAATCCAAATAAAAGTCTCAAATGTCCATTACAAGTATATCAAATTATCCCAATTGAGTGCCACAATGCTCTCAAATTTTTCTAAATAAGAGTCCTTAGTCTATACTACTAAATAGCCTTAAACTTGGACCCACCTTGCCCTTTCTCCTCAAATCCCCAAAACCAGAAAAAAAAAACTCTGCACAAAGTTGTGAGGATGTGAGCTGAAAAAGCTCAGTGAGTGGTCGTAAATTCAATAAGTAAATCACACCAAAAACATAGTTAAACCAAGGAAAATCATGTATCAAATTTCGAGTATATGAATCATAGTTTCAATTATATTTTGTTGCAAAATTATAGCATTCAATTGACTGAAATTTCCAGTAATAATGTAACATCATAACATCATAATTCCATATGTAATTCCATGAGTAAAAATCATATTTATTATGCCATATGGAAACATAATTTAATTAACAAACAAACATTTATATTGGCAAATGACATCCATGGAAAAATATAAACATGTGATCATGCATTGGAAAACAGATCTCCGATCTCTTAAATATCGAATACAATACTCATGTTGTAACATCCCGTAATAGGGCCTAAACGGAATAGTGGTTGCGAAACGATGAATCTGAGGTCAAAAAAATTTATTCTGATTAAGTTTTAAGGTTTATTCATTGATTAAATAATTGTGTGAAAATTTCGTGAAGAAACTTTATGTATAAGTGCCTAATTTGATAATTAGGACTAAATTGTAAAATTAGCAAAATGTGTGTTCTAGATAATAAAGGGGATTAATTGAAATGGGTTCTTAAAGTGGAGGTCGTTATTTAGTAATTAGACCATTATATTTATGTTTGGACAAAAATCGGCAAGAATAGGACAAATTTGAAAGAAAAGCCTTTAAGGGCATTTTGGTCATTTAGTAATTAAAAGAATTAAAAAGGGAAAATAAAGCCAAAATTGGTCCATCTTCTTCATGGAGGCCGAATATAGCGTGGGGGAAGCCATGGTTAGGGTTTCCAAGCTTTCCAAGCTCAATAGTAAGTTCGTTCTAGCCTATTTTTAATGTTCTTTACGTTTTTGGAGTCCCGGTAACTTGATTTAACTTATTCTAGCAATAATTCATGCAAGGGTTCATATTTGGAAAAATACCCATAGGCTAAATGTATTTATTTTTATGTTTTATGGTAGAATATGAAGCATGAAATTATGTTAAACAACCTTTGCTAAGCGATTTTAAGTGAAAACTAGTAAAACGACATAATCAGTAAAAATACCTAAAGTTCATAAGTACATGATAGAGTGGGAATTTGATGTTGCCATAGAAGGGAAAAATGTTCAAAGTGTCATAAAACATAATAAAAATGGATAAATTTTAATTTTCGAGCCTAGGGGCAAAATCATAATTCTGCAAAGGTTTAGGGGCAAAATTGGAATTTTGTCAAAGTTTGAGTTAGGGAATGTTTTGAATAGTACATTAATTAAATAAGTGAAATATGATGTTTTAGATCCCGGAAAGTGAGATTTGGACCTAAAACGGGAGAAAAACTAAAAATCAAGAAAGTTGGTAAAATGCTCGTTTTGGTATCGAGGTAAGTTCATATGTTTAATAAGAATTTAATTATGCATATTTGAATGATAAATTGATATTTTGGCCATAAATACTTTAGTATTGAGTTTCAGATATAATGATTAATGTTCGATAATAATTCGATATTGGATAGAGAACTTGTATAATTTATATGTAAGACCATATTTTGTATTATGGCTTTGTATGATAACAAGAAAGTATTGTCTAGCATAGTTTGATGAGAATAAGTTAAGTTGATGATATGGTGACATTGAGAATGTAAGTATGTAAGTTGAGTAGCATTTTATTATTATGCAATTATTGTTATTAGTATTGTTATTATTGAGTTATACGACTAACCTTGAGAATTTGAGCAAGTATTTTTTAGCTATGACTTGACAAGGCATTGATATCTCAAAGTCCATGGTTGTACCATGGCAATTAAGGAAGAATTGATGGAAAATTCCATGTTCATAACATGGCATTTAAGGAGGAATTGACGGTTAAGGATACCATGTAAGACCATGTCAAGACATGGCATTGGTAAGGCAAGGATCCCGTGTAAGACCATGTCAAGACATGGCATCGGCATTGATTAAAGACTCCATGTAAGACCACATCAAGATGTGGTATTGGCACTAAGACAAGGATAGCGTGTAAGACCATGTTTGGAAAATGACATTTGGTAAGACAAGGATACCATGTAAGACATGTTTGGATCATGGCATTTGGTATGATAAGGATATCATGTAAGACCATGCCAAGGCATGGCATTGATAAGTTCTATAAGGCAAGGAAATCATGTAAGACCATGTCAAGACATGGCATTGATGAGTTACTATAAGGCAAAGGTCCCATGTAAGACCATGCCAAGGCATGGCATTGGTGAGTTCATAAGGCAAGGATACCACGTAAGACCATGTCAATACATGGCAATGGTAAGTTCAAAAAGGAAAAGGTTCCCGAGTAATCCAAAGAGTAAGTCAAAGAAACGAAAAGGTGATAACATGAAGAAAGAGTACAGGTATGCATTAAAGGCTTATTTAATATTGAGATTGTAAGTAATTGAGATTATTAAGTATTAAGTAAGTGATGAGTTTTTAGTTATGCTTGTGACACTTCATGACATGATGGCAATATGTCTATATTATGAAAGAGTACTCATGTGTTAAGTGAGATGTCGCAGGTATGTAAGCAAGCTATTAAGTAAGGTGCCTTTTGTATTCTGAGCCTTTGATAAGGTTACTGATGAGTAAGATGGGAAAGTAAGAACTAAACATTATTTATGTAATACCCCTACCCGTATTCATTGCCGGAATAGGGTACGAGGCATTACTGGAGTTTACGAATTAAATATTTTTTTATTCAATATAGCCCTTTTATAAATATCTAACCTTCCCTGTAATATTAAATCGAGACCAATCCACATCAACCAAATCAATTCAACATATTTTCATGATAGATTCCTGCATTTATATAAGATAACGTCATCACATATCTATAACCAGGTTTGTTAACCATACTAATGGCTAACTTTACATTCATTTCACGTTAACATTTACTTTGTTAGCTTATACATGCCATTGATTTCCAAAATAAAGTTTCTTTATATACCGAAATCCACGAGGTTGACGATGTGATGTGTCTCGACCAAATCCGACCTCCGAGCTCTTAACACTACAAAACAGGGAAAAAGAAGCGGGGTAAGCACTTTGTGCTCGAGTAAGCTCATGTAACAAGAATTATACTTACCTAATATTTTCAATACAATACAATAAACATTCATATATCCATTCAATGCATTATTACCTAATATGCACAAACTCAACATTCAAGTCAGTACAATAATTTCCATGTACCAATAATATATACTATGATTGATGAGCTCGTCAATACCATGATTTCCATTTCCTTGTTATTTTTCCATATTTATCCTGTTGAATTTCTTGGAATTTTTGATGGATTTTTAGAAGTACACTTTTAGTGTACAATTCCGGGTTTGTCAATTCATATTCATGTGCGCACATTTCCATTTCAGAGAGCACACTCCCGCGAACCTCAACCTTGCAGTGGGATTACCAGTCCAGGCTAAATCCCCTGCAATATAAACTCATAGAGTATTGTTGGGATTGCCACCAGGCTAAATCCTGCAACGACAATTACTCTAATGAGCTTGGATCTGAATTACCATCGAGCTAAATTGAGACCTAATTCGGATTACCGTCCGGCTAAATCCATTTTACACATATTCTTGGAGGGCTATATCAAGATAGGATCACCCGTCCGGCTAGATCCTTTTTACCGTCAATTCCTTTTCGAGATCCATCGAATTTTCCTTTCATTCAACCGGATTTCTTCCCATTTTATCAAATATATCAATGTTTCATTAATTTTCATACAATGAACACTCAAATCATATTCACATCAATAACATACAATCTCAAGCATTTTAGAATATAATTCAAGTTACACGAACTTACCTTGATACTTGTTTGTAAACAGTAAAAATCTACTAATCCCGAACTTTTTCCTTTCCTTGATCTAGCTTCGTATTTGAATCTTCTAGATCTAAATAAATAAATTTAATTATCAATTTAATACATTTCATGTTCATATGCAACATTCTCTATAATTCAACTATTATTTATAGTTCATTCAAAGCTGTCTACTTGAGTCATAGTTACTAAATTATTTATAAATTGAGCTACGGAACTCAAAATTAAGATCCGTTAATTTTACCTGAAACTAGACTCATATATAGTTTTACCATAAAAGTTTCAAAATTTTTGGTTTAGCCAATTAGTACAGTTTATTCTTCAAAGTCACCCCTATTCTGTTGTCTAACAGTTCTGACCCTTCTTCACTAAAAATAAATTATCTCTTTATACAGAATTCAAATGATGTTCTAGCTTGTTTATATTAAAAATAGACTCATTCAGAATTCTATACATATAAATTTAAGTCCCTAATTATTTTCATTTAATTTTTTATAATTTTTCAAAGTCAGAACAGGGGAACCCGAATTCATTCTGAACTTGTCTCACAAAATTCATTATATCTCAAAATTTACAAATCTATTGCTTACAATATTTCTTCTATGAGAAACTAGACTAAATAAGCTTTAATTCCATATTTTTTTCATCTTCTAATTCGATTCCTACAATATTTGGTGATTTTTCAAAGTTAGTCTACTGCTGCTGTCCAAACTGTTTTAGTGCAAGTCATTTATTACCATTTTTCCCTAAGCTTTTAATAAATGATAATTTCGTCCCTACTCAATTAGCCTCTCAATTGAGCTGATTTTTCTCAATTAACATTTTATTCTATCACTTTAAACTAGTTTACAACCTTTAGGAATCAGAATTTCAGCAATAGACTTTAATTCCAAACATTTTCACAATTAGGTCCTAAAATCAATTTCCATTGAAATTGCCTAATAAAATCATCTCATAAACAAATTAAAGCTTTAATTTCATTCTATTTCATCATAAACTTACAGCACTCAACCATGGTGACTTTCAATTTCATCCATGAAATCAAAAACTAATGAATTTAATAGTAGGACCTAGTTGTAAAAGTCTTAGAAACACAAATATTACAAGAAAAAGGCAAGGATTAACTCACTTGGTGCAAAAAGTATGAAATACCAGCTTAGAGAACCCTCCTATGGCGTTTTTAGCTGCTGGAATTGAAGAGAAATGAGGAGAAATCTAGATATTTCCTATTTAGTCCTAGTTTTATTTAGTTAATTTTGCAATATTCTAATTTTACCCTTAATTTATCAATTTTTCTGCTGATTTCATACCCTTGCCGTCCAGCCGAAATAACTTTTGGGTCTAATTTCCTTTTAAATCCTTTCTCATTAGACTCTTAAGCTATTTAATCACTCTAGCAACTTTTACACCTATTACAATTCAGTCCTTTTCATTTAATTGACTACCCAAACATTAAAATTTCCTAACGAAATTTTAATACCACATTAATAACATTTCATAAATATTTATAAAATTATTTTCAACTCGGTTTTACGAGATAGAGGTCCTGATACCTTATTTTACCCAATTTCTTCAATAATTTCTTTTTCTAACTAATCACTAAATCGATAAAATTTTCCTATCAATATTTTCATACGATTTTCTTATCATATCAATTTTCAAGCAAAAATATTAAAATAAATTTCTCTTTAAATCGGATCTATGGTTACGAAACCATTGTTCCGATAACCTTGAATTTAGGCCATTACAACTCTCCCCCCCTTTTAAGGATTTTCGTCCTCGAAAATCTTACCAGTAAAGAGGTTTGGGTATTGTTTCCTCATTGCCTCCTCCGGTTCCCATGTTGCTTCCTCAATCCCTTGCTTTTGCCACAATACTTTCACCAAATTTATCTTTTTTTTTCTAAGCTCTTTTGTCTCCCGTGCCAATATCTTGACTGGTTCTTCACTGTAAGTCATATTTGGTTGAATCTCTACTTCTATCGGGGAAATAACATGTGAAGGATCTGATCGATATCGTCGTAACATAGATACATGAAAAACATTATGGATTCTATCAAGTTCCGATGGTAATGCCAATCGATAAGCGACCGGTCCAATTCTTTCTATGATTTCATAGGGCCCGATAAATCTTGGACTCAATTTACCTTTTCGACCGAATCGAAGAAATTTCTTCCAAGGAGACACTTTCAGAAATACCTTGTCACCAACTTTAAATTCAATCTCTTTTCGCTTAAGGTCGGCATATGATTTTTGATGATCGGAAGCTACTTTTAGACTATCTCGAATAACCTTTACTTTTTCTTCTGTTTCCCGGATCAAATCAACCCCATGTATCTTCCTTTCACTGAGCTCTGTCCAATATAACGATGTTCTACATTTTCTATCATACAAAGCTTCATACGGAGCCATTTTAATACTAGACTGATAACTGTTATTGTAAGCAAATTCAATCAAAGGTAGATACCTCTCCCAATTACCTTCAAACTCTAGTATACAACATCGAGCATATCTTCTAATACTTGAATTACACGCTCAGATTAACCATCTGTCGAGGATGAAATGCACGGTCTGAAATACAACCGAGTACCCAAGGCTTCTTGCAATTTGTCCCGAAGCGAGGCGTAAATCGGGATCTCTATCGATATAATGGAGACAGGCACTCCATGTAACCCGACAATCTCGAGATATATGCAGTTCAACTAGTTTATCTAAAGAATAATCCATACGTCTTCGGAATAAAGTGAGTGACTTTGTTAATCGATCAACAATCACCCAAATAGCATCCTTTTTCCTCGAGACAAATGTAGCCCGATACAAAATCCATAGTGATTCTTTCCCATTTCCATTCCGGTATAGTAATTGGCTGAAGTAACCCCGAAGGTACCTGATGTTCAGCTTTAACTTGTTGACATATTAAACACCTTGATACAAACTCAGAGATGTAACATCCTGATTTTCGGGTTTATTCGCAATTTTTAATATTTTGTAAAGATTTTTAAAATTTTGTATTTGGATGTGGAATTAGTATTTTGAGTAGGTAAATGGGCTTATAGAAGGCCCATGAGTTGGCCAAAACCCAGTTGAATTTTTGGAATTTTAGACTTAGGAGTTAGGGGTTCTGGCTAAGTGGCCTTAAGTGGAGTGATGGGTAAATTGCATCACAAATGAGCCTTTGGTAAAGTGGCTAAGTGACACCACTTGGGAGCTATGAAGGTGGCGTGTAAGTGTTGGGGGAAGACCTGGGTTCGATTCCCTTTGTTGGCAAATAGTTGCATTTATTTTTTAGTGCGGGAGGGGTAAGTGTTGGAGTTCGGTGGATTACGCTAGAGGAGAGTTGGATCAGTTTAAATGCTTGGATTAAGGAGGGATAAGGGAGAGATTTAAGGATTTGGATGAGGCTAGGAGTTGGCGAATTATGGGAATTGAAGAGGGAAAAATCGGCAGGGGGCTATGTTGTTAGTATTTCGGCACTTAGGGTATTGTTGGTGCCGTTTTCTTCTGCTTTTACACCTTAGGATTGTTCTTTTCTCTCTTTTTCCTCTCTAGCCGAAACTACCACCTCCCCTATTCTTCTTCTTCTATTTTTTCTTCTTCAAACTATTCATCATACCTACTATTCATCAACACTTTTGTCGAATCCATAAAAGCCAAAATCCTAGGATCACTGCTTGTGCCGATTTCTTCAAAGCCAGGTTCTCCTATGTTATTTTGCTTTTATTAATTTACAAATTATCTTTTCTTAATCTCGGATTCTGACCGCAATTCTACTTCAAGGTTGTAGCTCGCATTATCATCTCCTTCATCACACAAAAGCCGAAAAACCATAGAATTGGGGCTTATAGCGAAACTTGAACTCAGGAGTCGAGTTTTTACCATCGTTTGAAAGATAAATCGCACTGATTGCGTGGAGATCAAAAAGGAGTAAGGGTAAGTGTTCATCATCTCGGATCTGGTTATATTTTACAAAGTTAGGAAAAGCCGAAGTCCCTAAAATATAGAGAGGCTGTCGAATTGGGCATGTGGCTCTAAAGGTTTTTAACTGATATTTTCTGTCAATGATTAGTGTCTTCTTAAGTGTTGGATTGAAAGCATGAATCATTGGAGCAATCGGATTCGGAGCTAGCTATTGATTTTGGCAAAAGGTAAGATTTCAAAGGCTTGTAGGGACATGGTTCGATCATGGGTGAGTTAAGTTTTGGAGTTTAGTGATTATGGTTTGTAAATAAGCACTGTGCTAATCAATTGTAGGATATCGGAAGAGATCTCGATGGCGATCGTCATAAATCGGTGTGTCTGAACACCCTTCTTTAGTTCAATTCGGCAAAAGCCGAAATACCGAAATTCCGGCCTTTCATGGTCATGTGGGTATGCGAATGCTCTCAAGTCATAGAATAATTGTTAGATCTGGCACCGCAAGGTGGTAAGCACGTTCGCGTGACGTTTTAGCGTATTTCGGAAAAAGGGGCTCGATGGGCCAAAACTGGGCCCAATGGGCTTACGGACCAATATGGGTAAGAGATGGGCAAATTAGCTCATTAGGTAGATGGTGGAATCAAATTGCATTAAACTGATAAAATTCTGAATTAGCTCGTGCGATGGCGTAGATCACGAAATTACCCTAAAGAGCAAAATTACCGATATACCCCTAGGGTTTTAAATTGGTGAATCGCTTGATTGATTACTCTGTATTTTGCATGATATGCATTTATTAATATCTGTTGCATGGGATTGGGGTATTAATGGAGGAAATCTGAAAGTGGTTCATCCACGTCTTGGAGGCTTTGCCTCAATGATTGAAATTTGAGCGGCGTTGTTTGCAAGCTGTGGTGTGTAGAAATTTGGGTGGGTTGAGATATTCCCACATGGTGTGTAGGGTTGGTGCAGGCGATGTAGCGGTTGGTGGGTTGAGTAGTCTCCCGGATGGGCTTGCATTCATTATTCTTGTTGATACTCATGTTCTTGAACGGGCCTATGGGCCACATTGTTATGTAAAAAGGGCTAAGGCCTTGCTCTTGTGATTCGAAAAGGGCTTGACCTCTGTGTCTTGATATCTGAATAGGGCTTAGGCCCAATGGGCTCGAGCTGATTTGGGCTTTGGATGGGTTTCTGTATACTGAGTTTTCCCAAACTCACCCCTTCCTCTTCCATCCTTGCGGTGAGCCCTAGAATTGGTGGACTTGGAGTGGCGGGATTCAGAGTGGCCATGAAGATTGATTGCCGATTTTAAATAAGTTTAATATTTATTTTGGATTATTTTTATTATGCTTAAAGTTGTAATAAGGTCGCTCTTTTAATTACTTATATTTTGGGGATTATTAAACTAGCTAGCACTAGGGTTTGTTTTATAAAATCTACTTGTTTTTAAAAGGATCACGATGACGCAAAGTTTCCATAAAGTAAATGTTTTCCCAAGAAAATAAATATTTTAAGCAAATGATTTGCAACCTTAATCATTTTCTTAAGTGGTCATAATCAAGCGGTTTTCTCAAAATTATACGAGATGTTAGAGTGTGGCAATGGCGGTGTGCATGTCTAGGATTGGATCCGAAGAGAGCTTGGTACTTAGCGGTCCGACGGACTCACCTCCTCTTCTTCTGGTTTCCTACAGTGCGCAGCTTCCATTCACTTTAACTTACTTTTAAAAGTGTCTTTTACAACACCAACTCGACTTTTCCAAACTAAGTGTTTTGAGCGCATCAATGTGGCGCATCGGATCCGGTCATAACATCCAGGTGGGTTTGGGGTGTTACATTTAGTGGTATCGAGCCTAGGTTGCAACAACTCGGTACATGGATCGGTCCAAAATCTTTTCAAAAACTTGGGCCTAAGAAGGGTATTTTTGGGAATAGTAAGTTTCTCGAAGATATTCAAGTTTTTTCTATTTGTTAAACGGGGTTAAATCAATAGTTTTAAAATAAAAGTGTTTCCAAATGAAATCTTTTTATTTTGGTAAACAAAAACATGGTTTTAATTTTTACATGGATGATAAGGAAGTGGCTGCTTGAATCCCGGCACCAAGTCTATAAGTGATCTTTTTCTACTTTAAGTATTTATATGAAACTGTACTGTAAATAATACTGTAGATAGTACTGAGCCTTAGAGATAGAACTATTGATGATGTAGTATTAGGACTACAAGACTGAAACCGTAGCTAAATTATGATTCTGCGAAATAACTCGAAACTCTATCTGCTCATAAGATATTACGTAATAAGCAGTGAAACCGATAAACTAATGTCATAAAATTCGTGTCGATAAATCGTTATGAGTACAAGGGCTACTCGAGGAAGAGGCCGTGGTCGAGGCCGAGTAGCACTCAAGCTGGACTGCGTCATCCGAACACATGCCGGTGGCGGGGTACGTCCACCACCGATTAATGAAAATGGGCCGTATGGCCGGGGCTGCAAGGGATGACGCTTTGTCTCAGGCCATGTTGAGGGTTTTGGAAAGGGTGGCCGGAGCTAACGTCGGGCCCATGAATAGGGGGTCCATTTCTGAACGACTTCGGGCCAACGGAGCTGAAATTTTTAGGGGCGTATCTGGAGTGGCCCCAAATGTGGCTGAGTACTGGTTGGAAGCCACAGAGCGGATCATGGACGACCTGGACTGCTCAGGAGAGCAGAAGTTGAAAGGGCGATGTCGTTCTTTGCGGGATGAAGCGTGTCGATGGTGGATTCTTGTGAGAGAAGGTACCCGGTGAGAGGGTAACATGGGAGCTGTTCAAACAGACCTTTAAGGCGAAATATGTTGGAGCTAGCTATGTCGATGCACGCAGAAAGGAGTTCTGAATCGACTCGGGAAATAAGACCATTCTTGAATATGAGGCGAGTTTCTACGATTGAGTCGGTATGCTAATGGCATCGTTTCCACTTGAATCTGGCCTTGCGTCACGTTTGAGATGGCCTTAGAGATGAGTTAAGGGTGCTCATAGCTCCAGAAGGAGCGAGATTTCGCTGCACTAGTAGAAAGGCTAAGATAGCCGAGGAAGTGAAGCAAACCGAGCGGAGGAATCGTGATAAGGATCGGAATCGGTTCGGGAGGGATCTTTGGACCAGTGGTCTTTGTAATCGAAATGTTAAGAGAGCTAGGATGGAGGAACCGGTTCGGCGATTCCGGTGAACACAGATAGACCGCAAGCTTGTGGAGATTGCGGTAGAATGCATCAAGGAGAGTCTTTGGAAGCGTTAAGGGCTTGTTTTCGTTGTGGGTCTAAGGAGCATAGGATTAAGGATTGTCCTAAGAGGGCCACTCGGGCTCGGTGGCGAACAAGGGGTGAGCAACCGGCTCAACTTTGTGAGGAGGACCGCCACGCCAAGAGGTCGTGGACAAGGTCGCGGTGGTAATGGCCGTGGACGTGGGGCACCCGGCGGGGTATTGGTAACGCGGATGCTCGTCGGCCACTTTGGTGTATCTTGCTCGTCATGAGGAGGTGGCCTTTTGATGTCATAAGCGATACGTTTTTTATCTATGGTGTACCTTATCTTGCTCTCGATTGATGTGGGATCAACCCATTCGTATGTGGCATATAACATTTACGGGGCCTTGGCGTGCACTTGAGGAGGCTGTATGTGGGGTGTCTGTGATAAGTCCTTTAGGTCATTCGGTTAAGGTAGAGAAACTCTTCAAGGAGGTGCCTCTAGAGATTCAAGCGGGGGTTTTACGTGGGGATTTGATGGAGTTACCATTTGAGGAATTCGATTTGATACTAGGGATGGATTGGTTGACCAAGCATAAGGCAACTTTGGATTGTGCAGCTAAGAGGATGGTGTTAAGAAGCATCAATGATGAAAAGGTTATGATTATTGGAGAACGAAGGGATTACTTATCCAATGTAGTATCGGCGTTGAGGGCTAAGAAACTGATGCGCAAGGGATGCGAGGCATATCGGCTTTGGTAAGTCAAGTGGCGAGGATCATTGTGGAGACCATCGAGCTGTTAGGGAATTTCGGGATGTTTTTAGGAAGAGCTTCTGGATTACCTCCCAATCGGAAGTTGAGTTTGGAATCGATTTGTTAACGAAACAGACTCCGATATCTATTGCACCCTATAGGATGGCAAGAAGGAGTTGGTGGGCGAAGGCTCAAATTCAAGAGCTATTAGATAGAGGCTTCATTAGGCCTAGTGTGTCTCCTTAGAGAGCACCGGTCTGTTTGTGAAGAAGAAGGGCGAACGATGCACATGTGCATCGATTATCGCCATTGAACAAAGCGACGATTAAGAATAAGTATCCACTACCAAGGATTGATGACTGTTCGATCAGATTAGGGAGCTTCGGTATTCTCAAAAATCGATCTTCGATTACGGATACCATCGGCTAAGGGTAAAGAAGGGGATATTCATAAGACAGCCTTTCGAACTCGTTATGGACATTATGAGTTTGTGGTCATGCCGTTTGGGCTGACGAACGCACCTGTAACTTTTATGGATCGATGAATCGAGTATTCCAACCTTACTTGGATCGGTTTGTAGTCGTCTTTATCGACGATATCTTGGTATACTCAAGCGGAGGCGAAGCATGATGAGCATCTCCGTATTGTCTTTGCAAGTGTTAAGGGAAAAGGAGCTCTATGCGAAATTTAGCAAGTGTGAATTCTGGTTGAGGGAGGTAACTTTCCTAGGGCATGTGGTTTCTGCCGAGGTGATTAAGGTGGATCCTCGTAAAATTGAAGCGATTTTGGAATGGAAGCCACTTAGGTCAGTATCGAAAATTCGGAGTTTCCTAGGGTTGGCAGGTTACTACTGAAGGTTTGTGGAGGGTTTCTCGGTGATGGCGGCGCTTTGACAAAGCTCATAAGGAAAGGAGTACCATTTATGCGGACCGAGAAACAAAAAAAGCTTTTGATCGGTTGAAAAAAGTATTGACTGAAGCGCCAGTGTTGATTCAACCGGTGTCTGGGAAGGACTTCACCGTATATAGCGATGCGTCGCATGTGGGGTTAGGTTGCGTACTGATGCAAGAGGGCAAGGTGGTCGCTTATGCATCACGACAGCTTAAGGCTCATGAGGTGAATTACCCTACGCATGATTTGGAGCTAGCAGCGGTGATTTTTGCGTTAAAAATTTGGAGACATTATTTATATGGGGAGAAGTGCATCATATACACCGATCATAAGAGCTTAAAGTATTTGTTGACTCAGAAGGAGTTGAACCTTAGGCAACGAAGGTGGGTGGAGTTGCTTAAAGACTACGACTGTTCGATAGAGTACCACCGAGGAAAGGCTAATGTGGTGGCGGATGCATTGAGTCGAAGGGTTATTACGGTTTGAGAACCTTGTTCGCACGATTAAGTCTATCGATGATAGAAGCTTGTTGGCGAAGCGCAAATAAGGCCTACTTGGACCGAGCGATTAAGGAAAAAGCAGTTGAAGGGCGATTCATTAGCTCTTGGTTCCGAGCAAGTTAAGAGTGGTGAGAACGAGGATTTTGGGTTTAACGGTGAAGGAGTTACGTGTTTTCGTGGAAGGGTTTGTATTCCAAGGACCACGAATTGAGGCGATTAATTCTAAAAGAGGCTTATGGTGGACTCGTGCCATGCATCTGGAGGGAATAAGTTATACCGAGACTTGCGAGAGGTGTCTTGGTGGCGGATTAAAGCGAGAGGTGACTGAATTTGTGGGAAATGTCGGCGTGCGGCGAGTTAAGGTGAGCACCAAGCGCCATCGGGATTATTGCAACCAGTGAAAATTCCACTATGGAAATGGGAAAGAGTAACAATGGACTTTGTGAGTGGGTTACCTTTGACACCCACCAAGAAAGATTCGGTGTGGGTAGTTGTGGATAGGTTAACAAAATCTGCTCATTTCATACTGTTCGTCCGACTACTCCTTTGTAAAAGTTGGCCAAGTTATACGTGGCGGAGGTAGTGCGACTGCATGGTGTGCCAGTGTCAATAATTTCTGATCGAGACCCTAGGTTTACGTCTCGGTTTTGGCGAAAGTTGCAAGAAGCGTTGGGAACACGATTGGATTTTAGCACCGCTTTTCACCCACAGACAGATGGACAGTCAGAAAGGGTTATTCAGGTTCTGGAAGATATGTTGAGAGGTTGTATCATTGATTTTCGTGGAAGTTGGAAGGACTACTTACCATTGGCGGAGTTTGCGTACAATAACACTACCAAGCAAGTATTGAGATGGCACCATATGAAGCGCTTTATGGGCGAAGATGTAAATGCGCCGACGTGTTGGACGAGTTGGGTGAACTACGAGTGCTTGGACCGGAATTGGTGGCGGAACCTGAAAGCAAGGTTAAGGCGATAAGGGTCGGTTAAAGGAGGCATCCGATAGAAGCGAAGTCGTATCACGAATTTGAAGCGCAAAGAGATTGAGTTATTTGTGGGGATATGGTTTTCTTGAAGGTTTCCTTGGAAGAAAATTTTGAGATTTGGTAAGAAGGGTAAGTTGAGCCCACGGTTTATTGGGCCTTACGGATTGTTAAGCGGGTTGGACCAGTGGCTTATCAGCTAGAGTTACCACGAACGCATCGTATCCACGATGTTTTCATGTATCCATCTTTGGCGGTACCGATCGACCCAACTCATATCATACCGATTCTTTGAAATCGAGGTGCAGTCGATTTAACTTTCGAAGAGGAACTGTGCAAATACTTGATCGTGACGTCAAGATGTTGAGAAGGAAATCAGTTCCACTAGTGAAAGTACTTTGGAGAAACCATGGCAAGGAAGAAGCTACTTGGGAGGCGAGGAGGCGATCGTCAACAGTACCCTCAACTGTTCTGATAAGGTAAAATTTCGGGGTCGAAATTTCTTTAAGGAGGGTAGAGTTGTAACATCCTGATTTTCGGGTTTATTCGCAATTTTTAATATTTTGTAAAGATTTTTAAAATTTTGTATTTGGATGTGGAATTAGTATTTTGAGTAGGTAAATGGGATTATAGAAGGCCCATGAGTTGGCCAAAACCCAGTTGAATTTTTGAAATTTTAGACTTAGGAGTTAGGGGTTCTGGCTAAGTGGCCTTAAGTGGAGTGATGGGTAAATTGCATCACAAATGAGCCTTTGGTAAAGTGGCTAAGTGACACCACTAGGGAGCTATGAAGGTGGCGTGTAAGTGTTGGGGAAGACACAGGTTCGATTCCTTTGTTGGCAAATAGATGCATTTATTTTTTAGTGCGGGAGGGTAAGTGTTGGAGTTCGGTGGATTACGCTAGAGGAGAGTTGGATCGGTTTAAATGCTTGGATTAAGGAGGGATAAGGGAGAGATTTAAGAGATTTGGATGAGACTAGGAGTTGGCGAATTATGGGAATTGAAGAGGAAAAATCGGCGGGGGCTATGTTGTTAGTATTTGGCACTTAGGGTATTGTTGGTGCCGTTTTCTTCGCTTTTACACCTTAGGATTGTTCTTTTCTCTCTTTTCCTCTCTAGCAAAACTACCACCTCCCTATTCTTCTTCTTCTATTTTTCTTCTTCAAACTATTCATCATACCTACTATTCATTAACACTTTTGTCGAATCCATAAAAGCGAAATCACAGGATCCTTTGCTTGTGCGATTTCTTCAAAGCCGGTTCTCCTATGTTCTTTTGCTTTTATTAATTTACAAATTATCTTTTCTTAATCCTGGATTCCTGACCGCAATTCTACTTTAAGGTTGTAGCCCCGCATTATCATCTCCTTCATCACACAAAAGCCGAAAAACCATAGAATTGGGGGCTTATAGCCGAAATTTCAGAACTCCGAGAGTCGAGGTTTTACTACCGTTTGAAAGATAAATCGCACCAGTTAAGTGGAGATCAAAAAGAGTAAGGGTAAGTGTTCATCATCTCGGATCTGGTTATATTTTACAAAGTTAGGAAAAGCCAAGTCCCTAAAATATAGAGAGGTGTCGAATTGGGCATGTGGCTCTAAAGGTTTTAACGACATTTTCATCAATGATTAGTGTCTTCTTAAGTGTTGGATTGAAAGCGTGAATCATTGGAGCAATCGGATTCGGAGCTAGTTATCGATTTTGGCAAAAGGTAAGATTTCAAAGGCTTGTAGGGACATGGTTCGATCATGGGTGAGTTAAGTTTTGGAGTTTAGTGATTATGGTTTGTAAATAAGCACTGTGCTAATCAATTGTAGGATATCGGAAGAGATCTCGATGGCGATCGTCGCAAATCGGTGTGTCTGAACACCCTTCTTTAGTTCAATTCGGCAAAAGCGAAATGCCGAAATTCGACCTTTCATGGTCATGTGGGTATCGAATGCTCTCAAGTCATAGAATAATTGTTAGATCTGGTACCGCAAGGTGGTAAGCACGTTCGCGTGACGTTTTAGCGTATTTCGGAAAAAGGGGCTCGATGGGCCAAAACTGGGCCCAATGGGCTTACGGACCAATATGGGTAAGAGATGGGCAAATTAGCCTGTTAGGTAGATGGTGGAATCAAATTGCATAAAACTGATAAAAATTACTGAATTAGCTCGTGCAGTAGCGTAGATCACGAAATTACCCCTAAAGAGCAAAATTACCGATATACCCCTAGGGTTTTAAATTGGCTAAACTGCTTGATTGATTACTACTGTATTTTGCATGATATGCATTTATTAATATCTGTTGCATGGGATTGGGGTATTAATGGAGGAAATCTTGAAAGTGGTTCATCCACGTCTTGGAAACTTTGCCTCAATGATGAAATTTGAGCGCGTTCTTTGCAAGCTGTGGTGTGTGAAATTTGGGTGGGTTGAGATATTCCCACATGGTGTGTGGGGTTGGTGCGGGCGATGTAGCGGTTGGTGGGTTGAGTAGTCTCCCGGATGGGCTTGCATTCATTATTCTTGTTGATACTCATGTTCTTGAAGCGGGCCTATGGGCCATCTTGTTATGTAAAAGGGCTAAGGCCTTGCTCTTGTGATACGAAAAGGGCTTGACCTCTTGTGTCTTCGTTATCTGAATAGGGCTTAGGCCCAATGGGCTCGAGCTGATTTGGGCTTTGGATGGGTTTCTTTTTACTTTGAGTTTTCCCAAACTCACCCCCCTTCCTCTTCCATCCTTGCAGGTGAGCCCTAGAATTGGTGGACTTGGAGCTGGGCGGGATTCAGAGTGGCCATGAAGATTGATTGCCGATTTTAAATAAGTTTAATATTTATTTTGGATTATTTTTATTATGCTTAAAGTTGTAATAAGGTCGCTCTTTTTAATTACTTATATTTTGGGGATTATTAAACTGGCTAGCACTAGGGTTCGTTTTATAAAATCTACTTGTTTTTAAAAGGATCACGATGACGCATAAAGTTTCATAAAGTAAATGTTTTCCCAAGAAAAATAAATATTTTAAGCAAACGATTTGCAACCTTAATCATTTTCTTAAGCTGGTCATAATCAAACAGTTTTCTCAAAATTATACGAGATGTTAGAGTGTGGCAATGGCGGTGTGCATGTCTAGGATTGGATCCAAAGAGAGCTTGGTACTTAAGTAGTCCGACGGACTCACCTCCTCTTCTTCCTGGTTTCCTACCTGGTGCGCAGCTTCCATTCACTTTAACTTACTTTTAAAAGTGTCTTTTACAACACCAACTCAGCTTTTCCAAACTAAGTGTTTTGAACGCATCAATGTGGCGCATCAGATCCGGTCATAACATCCAGGCTGGGTTTGGGGTGTTACAAGAGATATCACGTTTCATTCCCGACCACCAGTACATCTTTTTCAGATCATTATACATTCTATTACTCCCCGGATGTACAAAAATAGTACTACTATGGGCCTCGCGTAGAATCTTCTGTATGAGCTCAATTACGAGGTACACATACCCTACCTCGAATAATAAACAATCATCGAACCAATCAAATTCGAATCATTACGACTCACCTTGTGCCCATTTAACTGTAACTTCTCATCATTCTTACGAGCTTCACATATTTCTTTGTAAAAATGTCGGTTTAGCTCTCAATTCAGCTAAGATTGAACCATCATCATCAATGATAACCGGGTATTCATAGCTCGTAAAGCAAACAGAGATTTCGGCTCAAAGCATCAGCTACAACATTAGCCTTACCGGATGGTAATCAATAATCAAATCATAGTCCTTTATCGGTTCAAGCCACTGCTGTGTCTCAAATTCAAATCTTTACGTGTCATCAAATATTTCAAGCTTTTATGATCGGTATAAATATGACATTTCTCACCGTACAAGTAATGCCACCATATCTTCAAGTATAAATACAATAGCGACTAATTCAAGATCATGTCTTGGGTAATTTCTTTCATGTGGTTTAAGTTGTCTTGAAGCATAGGCTATTATTTTACCTTCTTGCATCAAAACACAACCTAAACCATTTAATGAGGCATCACTTGTAAATAACAAATTCCTTACCGGTTCGAGTTGCACTAATACAGTGCTTTCGTTAATAGGTCTTTCAATCGGTTGAAACTTTGTTGACATTCATCATCCACTCGAACTTTACATCTTTACGCAATAATCGAGTCATTGGAGAAGCTATCATAGAGAATCCTGTACAAATCTCCGATAATAACCAGCTAAACCCAAGAAACTTCTAACCCGGATACATTCTTGGTGGACTCCAATTGACAATAGTGAGATTTTACTTGGATCTACCACGATGCCTTCATAGATACAATGTGTCCAGAAAACCCACTTCTCGAAGCCAAAATTCACATTCTTGAATTTAGCATACAAGCGCTTCTCTCGTAGAATTTGCAACACAATTCTCAAATGTTCGCATGTTCTTCTTCATCCAGAATAAACCAAAATATCATCAATGAATACTACTACAAATCTGTCTAAGTACGGTATGAATATCCGGTTCATCAAATCCATGAATACTGCAGGTGCATTAGTTAGCCCAAACGGCATAACTAGAAATTCATAATGCCTGTACTTGGTTCTAAAGGCTGTTTTTGGCACATCTGACTCCTTTACCCGTAACTGATAATAACCTGATCGAAGATAAATCTTTGAAAACATAGTAGCACCTTTCAGCTGATCAAATAAATCATCAATCCGGGGTAACGGGTACTTATTCTTTATGGTTACTTTATTAAGCTATCGGTAGTCGATTCACAATCTCAAAAACCCATCTTTCTTTTTCACAAATAGAACCGGAGCACCCCAAGGTGAATGACTCGGTCGAACAAAACCCCTGTCAACAAGCTCTTGCAACTGTGTCTTTAACTCTTTTAATTCTATAGGAGCCATCCGGTACGGAGCTATGGATATCGGAGTAGTTCCCGGAATCAAATCTATAGAAAATTCCACTTCTCTTTCCGGTGGCAATCCTGGTA
The DNA here is from genome assembly GCF_025698485.1 of Gossypium arboreum. Classification (NCBI taxonomy): domain Eukaryota; kingdom Viridiplantae; phylum Streptophyta; class Magnoliopsida; order Malvales; family Malvaceae; genus Gossypium; species Gossypium arboreum. Next base: position 64,603,489 of record NC_069079.1, on the reverse strand, counting down.
ATTCTTCTGGAAACACATCGGAAAATTCACATACCACTGGAACTGCCTGTATCTTTGACTCAGATACCTTGGTGTCGAGTACATAAGCCAAGTAAGCATCATCCCCCTTTTTGACATACCTATGTGCTGCCATTATTGAAATCATATCAGATAACCCCTCTGTCTGATCAGATTTAACCCGGAGCAACTCACCATTCTGACATTTTAGCACAATATATTTTTGTTTACAATTTACTACTGCATCATGCTGGGTTAACCAATTCATACCCAATATCATGTCAAATTCATCAAATGGTAGTAACATCAAATCAGCCGGGAAACAATAACCTCTTACCATCAGTGGACAATTTTTACAAATTTTATCCACTAACACAGAATGACTCAGGGGGTTCGAGACTTTAACCACAAATTCAGTAGGTTCAACAGATAAATTTTTAACAATTGCAAGTTTAACACATATATATGAATGCGTAGAACCAGGATCAATCAATGCAATAATATCAGTATCAAGTAAAGAAAATGTACCAGTAATAACATCGGGTGCTGAAGCATCTTCTCTGGCACGAATGGCATATGTCCTAGCAGGTGCTCGTACCTCAGGCCTACCTATAGTATCTTACCCGCCCAGGCTAAATCCATTTTACACATATTCTTCGGGAGGGCTATATCAAGATAGGATCACCCGTCCGGGCTAGATCCTTTTTACCGTCAATTCCTTTTCAGAGATCCATCGAATTTTCCTTTCATTCAACCGGGATTTCTTCCCATTTTATCAAATATATCAATGTTTCATTAATTTTCATACAATGAACACTCAAATCATATTCACATCAATAACATACAATCTCAAGCATTTCAGAATATAATTCAAGTTACACGAACTTACCTTGATACTTGTTTGTAAATAGTAAAAATCTACTAATCCCGAACTTTTTCCTTTCCTCGATCTAGCTTCTTATTTGAATCTTCTAGATCTAAATAAATAAATTTAATTATCAATTTAATACATTTCATGTTCATATGCAACATTCTCTATAATTCAACTATTATTTATAGTTCATTCAAAGCTGTCTACTTGAGTCATAGTCACTAAATTATTTATACCTTGAGCTACGGAATTCCAAATTAAGATCTGTTAATTTTCCCTGAAACTAGACTCATATATATTTCTACCATAAAATTTTTAGAATTTTTGGTTTAGCCAATCAGTACAGTTTATTCTTCAAAGTCACCCCTGTTCTGTTGTCTAACAGTTCTGACCCTTCTTCACTAAATATAAATTATCTCTTTATAAAAAATTCAAATGATGTTCTTGTTTGTTTCTATTAAAAATAGACTCATTCAGAATTCTATACATATAAATTTAAGTCCCTAATTATTTTTATTCAATTTTTATAATTTTGCAAAGTCAGAACAGGGGAACCCGAATTTATTCTGACCTTGTCTCACAAAATTCATTATATCTCAAAATTTACAAATCTATTTCTTACAATATTTATTCTATGAGAAACTAGACTCAATAATCTTTAATTCCATATTTTTTTTATCTTCTAATTCGATTCATATAATTTTTAGTTATTTTTCAAAGTTAGTCTACTGCTGCTGTCCAAACTGTTTTAGTGCAAGCTGTTTATTACCATTTTTGCCCTAAGCTTGTAATAAATGATAATTTTGTCCCTACTCAATTATCCTCTCAATTGAGCTGATTTTTCTCAATTAACATTTTATTCTATCACCTTAAACTAGTTTACAACCTTTAGGAATCAGAATTTCAGCAATAGACTTTAATTCCAAACATTTTCACAATTAGGTCCTAAAAATCAATTTCCATTGAAATTGCCTAATAAAATCATCTCATAAACAAATTGAAGCTTTAATTTCATTCTATTTCATCATAAACTTACAGCACTCAACCATGGTGACTTTCAATTTCATCCATGAAATCAAAAAGTAATGAATTTAATAGTAGGACCTAGTTGTAAAAGTCTTAGAAACACAAAAATTACAAGAAAAAGGCAAGGATTAACTCACTTGGTGCAAAAATTATGAAATACCAGCTTAGAGAACCCTTCTATGGCATTTTTAGCTGCTGGAATTGAAGAGAAATGAAGAAAAATCTAGATATTTCCTATTTAGTCCTAGTTTTATTTAGTTAATTTTGCAATATTCCAATTTTACCCTTAATTTATCAATTTTTCTGCTGATTTCATACCCTTGCCGTCCAGCCGAAATAACTTTTGGGTCTAATTGCCTTTTAAATCCTTTCTCATTAGACTCTTAAGCTATTTAATCACTCTAGCAACTTTTACACCTATTACAATTCAGTCCTTTTCATTTAATTGACTACCCAAACATTAAAATTTCCTAACGAAATTTTAATACCACATTAATAACATTTCATAAATATTTATAAAATTATTTTCGACTCGGTTTTACGAGATAGAGGTCCCGATACCTTATTTTACCTAATTTCTTCAATAATTTCTTTTTCTAACTAATCACTAAATCGATAAAATTTTCCTATCAATATTTTCATACGATTTTCCTATCATATCAATTTTCAAGCAAAAATATTGAAATAAATTTCTCTTTAAATCGGATCTATGGTTACGAAACCATTGTTCCGATAACCTTGAATTTAGACCATTACAATTTAAGCAAATTATGACAGGATAGTAGTAAGCTAAATTGACTGCTAATGCTTATTATCTTACATGTGAGCTTACTAAGCTTTATAAGCTTGCTTCTTTCACTTTCCCATGTTTCAGACTACTTAAAAGCAAGCTCAAGTTGGAGGTCATGAGAGATCACTTCACACTATCGACTATCAAGTTACCAAATGGGTATCTTCATTTACAAACGTTCTAGTTTATGGCATGTATAGGGACTTAGCCATTTTATGTGTATGTCATTATGATATGGCTAAAGAATGGTATGTAAATATTTGATAATGATTAGCTATTGAAATGACTAATGAAGAACATGTTTCGGCGTTATGTATGCCTAAATGGTAGTTAATACAAAGAAATCATGAAAAAGTGAAATTAGCATTAAAACAGTATTGAACAGCAGCAGTGATGTGATCTTGAAAATTAACCAAGAATAGTAGAAATGGAATTAGGTGATGAATGAGATATAGAATTAAAGCGTATTAAGTCTAATTTCATATGAAAGAAAATAGAGTAAGCAAAAGAAGTGTATATTAAGAGCTATTTGAATTTTAGTGAGACATGGTTAGAGCGATTTTTAAATCCCCTATTATGATTTTATAAATTCACTAAAAATTGTACAAAGAGAATTAGGAGTTATAGTTTATATTTCTAGATTCCTTAGTGAATATAATTTCAATAGAAACAAATGACATAGTTATTTGAATTTTGTACAGGGAGAAAATTGATTCGTAGTGAGGAGAGGTCAGAGTAGTCAGATAGTGCAATAGGGGAAACTTTAACTAATAAACTGTACTAATTAGCTAGACCAAAAAATTCTGGAAAAAAATTAGTAAGAAGATATATGAGTCTAGTTTTAGGGAAAATTCACAAATTTAAATTTTGAGTTTTGTGACTCAAACTATGATTTATTTAGTGACTATGACGAAGGTGGGCAATTTAATAAGGAATAATGAAATAAATTGTTTTGATTTGTCAAAGTATTCGAAAAAATTTTAATGTTCCCGGTTTAGACCCGAACCATTTCCATTGCATGTTTTAGGGTCTCGAGGGCCCTTTTTAGGGACATATTGAATGAATGTAAATAAATTAATTTTAAAAGCAAATTTTATGCCCCGAATTAGTTAGTTAAGTCAGGTGACGCCTCGTGCTCGACTCCAGCGACGGTCTCAGGTAAGGGGTGTTGCACCGGTTGAGTGGGGCGTAGCCATACACTCCCTTACATTGCCTCGAAATCGCCAACAATTGAGTGGAGAAAAAAGCTCAACACTCCCTTATCCACACCAACAAAAGCAATACTACAAGAGCCATATGCTTACAAATAACACATATAGTGGTGAGTACTCATTAATCTTATGGCATGCCATCTATATCCAATGGATCCACCATGCAATTTTGTCAATATAACCAATCATACAAGGCATAAAAACTGATATTTAAGCACTTATTTCATGATACAAAAATTCAATTTAAATCATGTCACTTAGCAATTTTAGTACTAACATAGATAAGCACAATAAGTGTCTTTGTCCATGGATCTAAAACCAATCACTAAAATATACCAAACACATAATTCACAATTTCCATAAATCATTTACAAATATGATTATATAAAATTAAAATCAATTCTAATTATCTAAATCATTTGAGATACAATTGAATCATTAGAAACACAATTCAAAACCTCAATTTAGAATGTAAATAGGCATGTTTACCAATTACCTTTAAAAACCACCCACCTTCACACTTTGCTTCTCAAGCCAAAGTGTATCAAGTAGCTGTATTTGGACCTCAATTCTAATTAACAATGGGCCCTCCTTGTTGAGGAGCTTAAACAGAGATAAAATACATGTTAGAAGCTATCATTAACAAAAAGAAAATAAAAAAAATCATGAGCTACACGGACCTATAATGCCTCTCCAATCTACCTTACCAGAAACTCATGGTATAGCTGAAAAACAAATTTCAGGCCTTAAATGACCTTCTCTGCACCAAAAACCATTTCTAAACATCATTTCTAATCTATCAACACAAAACCTAAGCTTCAATTTCATGAAACAAGCCAATTCATAATTTTTCGGAAAATCAACTCATGTTTTTAGTCAAAATGGATTTGTCAAAATTGACCAATCAAACGAGTTTAATCTTTTGTTATCTGGTAAAAAGCTTCTTACTAAACATGATTTGAGCTTAGATGTCCATTTAAACTTGGATTCCAACTCAAACCATGAATTCACAATTGATGAATTTCATGTTTAAGAGAGAAGAGATCAGGTTAATCGATTTAAATTGAAAATAATGTTTAAAAACAACTTTAAAATGAATTTAGAGTTGAGGAATAACCTTCAATTGATCTAGGATCATCAATACTGAAGATTGAATCAAGATATTTGAAGAATTTGGATGAGTTTTTTCCCAACTTTGAAAATCTTTTCTAGAGAATTTTGAGAGAATTTGGAGAAAATAAAAGATTAGATCTAATATTTGCTATGTGGACTTCGAAAATGAAAAAGAAAAACAAGAGAAAACGCTTAGAAATCGGGTAAAAATTGTGTGTGAAGTGAGGGGGTTATAATGTTTTTAAGCTAAAGAACCCCCACCTGATTTTCAAAAATTGAGGAAATTGCCATTAGGCTACTCTCACAATTTCCTTGTTTTACAAAGTAATCATTTCCCTCAAAAATCTGAAAATATGTGTAATTTGCCATAAAACCACTCAAACATTTCCCTTGTTTTGCAAAATGGTTCTATGTAGTTAATATTTTAAATTTTCTCAATTAAATCCAATTTTAATTTATTTTTGAATTCTAATGTGACCCAAAATATTTATTCCACCAATTTTTTTTGAAAACTATAAAATTATTTTTTCTAAAAATATTTTTATTATCCGAATATTATTTCCCAAATTTTTAAATGATATTAAGTTAACAAAACTAAGAGAAAAATTACTAATAACCCCGATTAGCTCCTAATTTTTGCCTAGGACCCGGTAAACTTACTTGAAACTACTATACCTATTTTTAGGGCCTTACAACTCTCCTTTTCTTAAAAGAAATTTTGTCTCTGAAATTTACCTAAATCAAACAAATACGGATACTGACGCTGCATGTATCTTCCGACTCCCAAGTGGCTTCTTCTGTCTTGTAGCTATGCCACAAAACTTACACTAGTGGAACCGTCTTACTATGCAGCACCTTGACCTCACAGTCTAAGATTGCAACCGGTTCTTCCTCATATTAAAGGTCAGATCACACCTCAATCTCATCAACAAAGAAAAACATGGGAAGGATTCGATCTATACCTCTGAAGCATGGAAACATGGAAGACATCGTGAATGCACTCAAGCTTAGGCGGCAACAGAAGTGGATAATCAACTGGTCCAATCTGCTCAATCATCTCATAAGCGCCAATGAACCTCGAATTAAGCTTACCTTTCTGCTCGAACCTAAAAACCTTCTTACAAGGTGAGACCTTCAGAAACACCTTATCATCAAACTTGACACTTGATATCTCGATGTCTCAAGTCAGTGTAAGATTTCTGCCTATTTGAAGAAGCCTTCAACTGCTCACAGATAAGTTTCACCTTGTCCTTAATCTCACGGACCAAATTTGGACCCAAATTCCTCTTCTCCTCCATGTCAGACCAACAAAGTGGAGTCCTACACTTCCGACCATAAAGTGCCTCAAATGGAGCCATCTAAATACTCCTCTGATAATTGTTTTTGTACGTGAACTCAGCCAACAGAAAATGTTGCTCCCAACTGCCACCAAAATCAATAGCACAACTTCAAAGCATAGCCTTGAGAATCTGGATCACCCTATCAGATTGACCATCTGATTGCGGATGATACATTATACTGAATTAAAGCTTCAAACCCAAAAGCCTTATGCAACGTCTTCCAGAACCTCAACGTGAATCTTGGATCTTTGTTTGATATGATAGAAACATGAACTCCATACAATCTGACAATCTCCCTGATGTAAAGCTTGGCCAATTGCTAAAAATTGAAAGTTGTGCGCATAGGAAAGAAATATGCACACTTCATAAACTGATCCACTATCACTCAAACTGAATCCTTCCGAGATGGAGTCAGTGACAAACCAAAAACAAAATCCATCATGATATGCTCCCGTTTCCGTTCTGGAGTCCTGATTGGCTAAAGTAACCTAGGCGAACGTTGATGCTCAGATTTAACCCTCTGGCAAACTAAACATCTACTAACAAAATCAGCTACATCCTCCTGATTGGCTGAAGTAACCTAGGCGGACTTTGATGCTCAGATTTAACCCTCTGGCAAACTAAACATCTACTAACAAAATCAGCTACGTCCTTCTTCAACCTTAGCCACCAATATAAAACCAGAAGATCCATATACATCTTGTTTCCACAGGGATGCATAGCATATTGACTACTGCCTTGGTAAGAATCATATGTCTTAGATCCTCGTCATCGAAACACACATCCGACCTCTAAAGCAAAGGACACCATCAGCATTGAGACCAAAATCCCCAAGAACACCCAACTCAACCTAACGAGTATGATCCGCCAAACTCTGGTCGAATGACTGTCTCTCTCGAATTTGCTGTGCAAGACCCAACTTCACTTAAAGGTCAACCAACAAATCACCATCCTCATAAATTGACAACTTCATGAACGTCGTCCTCAAGTCAATCAAAGATTTCTGACTCAAGGCATCAACAACAAGATTCGCCTTTCCTGGATGATACTCAATCACATAATTGTAGTCCTTCAGCAACTCAATCCAATGCCTCTGTCTCAAGTTCAACTCCTTTTGGGTAAGGAGATACTTAAGACTCCCTTGATTGGTGTAAATCACATACCTCTCCCCATACAAATAATGATGCCATATCTTAAGTGCAAATACTACGACAGCCAGCTGTAGATCATGGGTCAGATAGTTACACTCATGCGGTTTCAACTGCCTCAATGCATAAGAAACTACATTTCCTCCTTGCATCAGCATACGACCCAATCCTGTGTAAAAAGTGTCACTGAAAACAACGTACTCCTTACCAGATTATAGTTGTGTCAATATAGGTGCTTCAGTAAGAATTGACTTCAGCTTCTCAAAACTCCTTTTCCTCTCATCAGTCCATTTAAAGGTAGTATTCTTCTAAAGTAGCTTCACCAATGAAGCAGCAATACATGAAAACCCCTCAACGAAATAGTGATAATAACCAGCTAAGCCCAAGAAACTCCTGACCTCGGATACAGACCTCGGCAGCTTCTAGTCCAAGAACGCCTCAACTTTCTTCAGATCAACCCGAAAAACCTCGGCTGAAACAACATGTCCAAGAAAAACCACCTTTCGTAGCTAGAACTCACATTTGCTTAGCTTGGCATACAATTGCTTCTCCCTCAAAATCTGAAGAACCACTCTCAAATGCTCGTCGTCTCATCCTCTGATAGAGAATACACTAATATATCATCTATAAAAACCACAATGAATCAATCCAGATAGGAATGGAATACACAGTTCATCATGTCCATAAATGCGGTAGGTGCATTCGTCAACCTGAATGGCATGGAAAGTAACTCAAAATGCCCATAATGAGTCCTAAACATCTTTTTCATAACATCTTCATCCTTCACATTCAACTGATAGTACCCAGATCTAAAAACAATCTTTGAGAAAACTAAAGCTCCTTGAAATTGGTCCAATAAATTATTGACCCTCGGAAGTGGGTACTTATTCTTGATGGTCAACTTATTCAATTGGCAATAATTAATGCACAACCTCAAAGTCTCATCCTTCTTCTTTACAAATAGAACTGATGCTCCTTATGGTGACACACTCGGTCGAATGAAACCCGATCCAACAACTCTTGTAACTGAAGCTTTAATTCCTTCAACTTTTTAGGTGCCATATGGTAAGGCGCAATTGATACTGGAGTTGTACTAGGATAGAGCTTAATACCAAACTCAACTTCTCTATTTAGAAAAATACAAGACAACTCCTCATTAAAAACATCCGAAAAATCACAGACTGCACGAATCTCATCCAACCTTAACTCCCGACTATCAACATTGAGGACATAGGCTAGATAAGCTTCGAAACCTTTCCGAACTAGCTTCTTGACTGTAAGCACAAAAACTACATTGGAGAGCAACTCAGACCTCTCTCCAACAACAACAATCTCAGAGCCATCAGCACAACATAGAGTCACCAACTTCGCCTCATAGTTGACCTTCGCCTGATGCTCGGTCAACCAATCCATCCCAAGGATAACATCAAATCTCTAGAATGATAACTTCAAAAGATCTACAGGAAGCACTTGTCCCTAAACCATCAAAGGACAAGGTCGATAAACTCGATCAACTACTACACTATCACTTGACGGACTTCTTGTAGTAACACCCAACCAGATTGATTCGGCTCGGGTGGTTGAGTCGAATTCACGTAGTTGCTCGATCGTAGATGAGAAGAGTCGTTCGTGCCTCAGTTTTGGAAGTAGAAGTGAATGGATAGGTTTTAATAAGCAAAAGGTTTCAACTAAATGTAAGAATAGTGATAGGTTCGGTTAAGGGTAGCAAAGATGGTTGTTGGAAATGTGGTTCAGTTTTGGTGATGAAAGGAAAGAATTTGGGAAAGTGGGGATGAATTAACGAACTTAACGTCAGGAATGATTCAACACTAAAAAGTTTCACCTCGGTTCCTATATTGTTAAGGTGAAAGGATGGAATAGAAGATAGGTGAACACCACACCAAGAATGGTGATAAGTTCGAACAAGATCGGTAGACGCCACTAGCACAAACTAGATAAGTCTTCGAAACTTGTACGAGATATGAGAGGAAGCAACCTCACAAAAATAGAGTTTCATTAACAAATTAGAAAAAGTCCTTTATACATGAAATGAGCAAACTATTTATAAGCCTAAGATGCCTATTGATATTCGGCATCTATGATGTTCATGCTAACTTAAATTCTGTTCACATTTGTATTTAACATGTTCACACAAAAGTATTAAAATTCGGTTCATGCTTGGAGATGGTGCATGAATTGGCCGAACCATCATGTTGCTTCACTTGATGCATTCATGCATACTTAGCCTTGAAGAATAGCCTTAATGCCATGAATGTGCAGCCCTTTAATACTCCTACATCTCCCTTGGCCGAATGAGGCTTTAATGTACCTTGAATACTTGAATGGACATCTTGGATATGCATAGAACATGCATAAAATGTCCCCTTGTATATTCTTCCTTAATTACGGTCCATGAATCTTCAAATACATGTACATAAAATAGCCCCCACTTGCATGAACATCCTCAATACATGAATTCCTTCAAATGCCATCCATTGAACATTAGTTGTGCATGCATCCTTCCATACGATGTATTAAGCCATGCATGTACTTGCATTAATGGCTCCTTTATGTATTCGGTCACTTTGTGGAACTTAACTCTTGGCCAAAAGGTTGCTTAGGGATCACCAATAGCTAGCCCACCATGCATAAAATCGTTCATGCATGAACTCTCATAATCCATGTACCTGGCCGTGCATGAATCTCATTTAATGTACTCAATACATTCGGTTGAACCTACAAGAAATGTGAACACATTAAATCCCAATGTATATTCAACTGAACATGTTAAGATTTTGAACTAGACATCATAAATATCATGTTAAGCTAAACTAAACACATTAATTGAAGACTAGCTAGTAGCATTAAGTTCGGCTAGCTTAAACTAAGTGAAAACATTTAATGAACTTATTTGAGCTAGGATTTTCATTAATGAGCTGTAGCAATCTAATTAGTATAAAACTAAAACTTAGTTTAATTTATTGAAATGAAAAATGAGCTGAAAGTAAGCTCGGTTGAGCTCAAACGAGCTGAAATGAGCTCAAATGAGCTGAATTAAGCTGGACGGAGCTTGAGGAGCTGGAAATGAGCTAGGATCAGCTTGCCAACAATGCATGGGTTCTTTGGATAGTTGCTTCAAGCTGATTTTGTGAGCATTGGGCCTTGTTTCGAACGAAGGTGTTGCACTAGAAGCTAAAACAACTTGTAGGAAATGCTTAGCATGAGCTCGAGTTATGGGTCCTTTAGACAGCTCAGTTGAATCTTGGTTCGCACTTGTGGGAGCCCCGGGCGTGCATACATTACAACCTAGATGTCTCTACAAAAATCCCCAAATCTTTAGCTACATCTCTCAAAATAAACGATCTTGTAGCAGCAAAATCTACTAAAGCTAGGAGAGAAAAATACTGTAGTGTAAATGTACATACGATGATGTTTGTGGCCTCTCTAGTCTGGGGCTCTCTAATTGCATATACTCTAGTTGAACCTCCAGTCTCAACTCAAGCAACTCCTCTCTATCCAAACCCTTTACCTCCATCAGCTTTGCCACAGTCCCCCACTCAAGCCGGAGCAGATGTAGCAGCAATTGCAGGCTGGCCTTTAGCAATAACTACCCTCCTAGGGCAATCTTTAATATGGTGCTCCATCAATCCACAAGTAATACAGGCACTACTTGTGACAGCCCTAATGTGACCCTAGTCGGGAAGTGGTTTCGGGACCACAAAACCGAGTCATAAAAATAATTAACCGTCATATTTGATGCTTATTATATGTATATATGCATGTGTGAAAATTTCATATTTGAATTTTGTTAATTGTAAGTGAATTTTATTAAATAGGACTTATGTGAGAAAGTTTAGAAATGTGCTAGGCAAATGTAAAGTGGCCTATTAATGCATGTTATAAAAATGAAGGGTTTGCATGTCAAATTACCCAAAATTTGAGCTAGTGGCCGGCCATGCTATGGGATAAAATGTATTATAAACATTTTATGTTAGTGTTTTATGTTAGAAATAATAAAATAAAGAACATGGGTAATAAAATAATAGTGGTTAGTAGGGGAGAAACAAAAAAATTAGCTAGGTTGCTCCCCCATTTTGCCATGACTTGTGGAAGGAAGAAGAAAGGAGTTCTCTTGCTTCATGTTCGGCTTGGATGAGGATTTGGAAGAGGTAAGTACCTTGAAATTCTTGGAAAATTATGTATAAAGAAGGTGGTTAGTTCAAGTTCTAATCATTCCATGGCTTAAGTTTTGATTGTTAGGAGGTTTGATATTCGCCAAGTAGTTTGAAGCTCTTAGTACATATATTTTTCTTCTTTGTTGAAGGTTGAAATTGGGTTGTTCTTAAGGAGGTGCGAATGTGGTCATTGAAGGGCCTTGAGGAACAATATGTGTGGCTTGGGTTATAACATTCGGCCATGGTAGAAAATGGAAGAGATAAATGGTTGTTAATTGTGATAGTTTAAGGAAATTGTAAGTAGTTTGAATAAATGAACAATAATAATAATAAATCATCTAGTGAATTGGTGTAGTTGCCGAATTTGAACTAGGAAGTTATTGAGTAATGTGTGTATTTTAAGTGATAGAATAGAGTGAATGCTTAGAATGTGATATGTATGAATTATATGTTAAATTAAGGTTTGCTAAGCTAGCTATTAAGGTGAAGTGCAAATGTTAGTATTTGATTGCTAGTGTATATATGTGTACTAGCCGAGTTTTGAATTTGAATAATGGTTTGAGCACCATGTGTTGTATTGAGATTGTTTGAGTGAAATCATATATATTTATATGATGAATTCGATTGTAGATATACATGCTTAAATAAGATGCACACATGAATGAATAGATAGATTGGAGTTGCATGTATTCAGTTATTGGCAAGCATAATGATGATTCTATCTTGACTTAGATAATCGGCTAAAGGAGAATATTAGCCAATATGTTGAATTTGGTTCATGACTTCATATATATGACTCTAATGTCTAATATATATAAATGGACTAAGTACCTTGAATTTCTCTTGATGTTCAAGATGATTAAATCAATTTATTTGTTAAATTAAGCTCAAGAGCAAAGGGGAACTAAATCCGATAAAGGGAAGGAAAAAGTAATTGAATAGTCATTGAAGTCGCTCGACAACATCCGAGGTAAGTTTTGAGTAATGGAACTTAGTTTATGATTTGATTAAGTCATGACATATAGCATAACAAATAAACGGAGATATAATGATTCTACTTGAATTATATATTGAGGTGATTAGTTTATACTTATGACGGGTAGCCGAATGTGTATGGAGATCATGTTATAAGCAAATCAAAATCATGCCCTTTGTATGTGGCTATTGAGCCGAAAATGGTAATGCTTGATAAGTGACTTGTGTTTGAATTCTAGTTATGAAAATGAAATATAGACATGTGCATGAATATTCGGATGATAACCGGGCTAAGTCCCGAAGGCATTTGTGCTAGTGACTAATTCCGGCTAAGTCCCAAGGCATTTGTGCGAGTTACTATATCCTGCTCGTCCCCAAGGCATTTGTGCGAAGTTACTATATCCGGCTAAGTCCCAAGGCATTTGTGCGAGTTACTATATCCGGCTAAGTCCCAAGGCATTTGAGCGAGTAGCTATATCCGGCTAAATCCCGAAGGTACTTGGGTTTGGAGAATGAGCGATCTTGCTGTAATAATTTTAATTAATATGCTCGTAAAATCCAAACGATGAGGTATGTTTCGTATATGCATTGGAATAGTCGATTCCTTTTAAATAGTATTCGCTCAATTGATTAACAAGCTTCCGGCCTTTAGTTAAGTTGATCCCCTGTGTATGAATATAAGGGTTGAAATGTGAAGTAAGTATGATTTTGAGAATATGTGTATATGCAATTATTCATTTAGTCATACGAACGCTATACCTTAGTTGTGCATAATTTCATTATTCCAAACTTACTAAGCATTAAATGCTTATTCCGTTGCTTTGATTCTCTGTTTTATAGATTTTGTTCGTCAGCTATCGGACTCGGGAGTGTCAAAGTCGAAGTCGTCCACACTATCAAAGCCTTTTGGTACTCTTTTAGTTGAACTCGATAATGGCATGTATAGGACGCCTTTTGTTGTTAGTCATGTACCTTTTGGTATTGTATATATTTGGATAGCCATGCGAAGATGGCTTATATATTTTGAGCATAGCATTATAATCATTTTGTATATTGTTCATTGAGTGGTATGGAAATGCTTGGTAACGATTAGCCATTGGAATGGTTAATCACGATCATTTTGGTGCTATGTACGACAAATGGCTAGTGATCCATGGAAAACCATGAAATAGGTAAAGTCTACCTTAAAAACAGATGCTGACAGCAGCAGTGATGTGAAATTGACAAATCACTAAAAATAGTAGGAATGGAATTAAATAGTGAATAAATTATGTAATCGAACCTTGATGAGTCTATCTTCATATGGAAGAAACGAAATGATCATATGAGCCGTATTTTAAGAGATGTTTAAGTTTTCGTGAAACAGTGCCAGAGCAATTTCTGGATCCCCTGTTCTGACTTTGGAAATTCACTATAAATTAACCAGAGATAATTAGAAGTCATGCCCTATATGTATAGATTCCTTTTCGAGTGTAGTTTCTTTAGAAACAAGAGGAATAAGTATTGAAGCCCTGTACAGGGAGATATCTAAGTTGTAATGCATGAAGGTCAGAGTAGTCGAACCCTGTAATAGGGGAGACTTTAACTAATAAACTGTACTAATTGGCCCGACCAAAAATTCTAGAAAAAAACTTGTAGATGGATATATGAGTCTAGCTTCAGGGAAAATTTATGGAATCAGTTTTCAAGCTTCGGAACTCGATATATGATTTTTAGAGTGACTGTGATGCAGTTAGCCAGCTTGTCTAGAAATTTATAAATGAACTGTGTAAGTAAATGAATTAAGTCCGTTAACACCTCATGTTCAACTCCGGCAACGGTCTCGGGTATGGAGCGTTACAATTTTATTGGTATCAGAGCTACAGTTTAGTCGATTCTAGGACTACCGTACTACGTTCGGGTCTAGCTATACATGGCATTGTGTGTTTATTTGATAGTGTGGTGATTTCTGACAGTTAAAATGTGTTTACTTATAGTAATGGATCCCGATCCCAACCGAGCAGTAGCTGATGATCTTGAGAGTGTAGCGCCTGCTCCCGCACAAGGGACAGCGCCGGTGGACTCTCAGCCTATTGCTAGTAATCAAAATGATGAAGCTAGACAAGCTTTTTATAGCGTGATGAACGAATGGTTTAATCAATATATTTGAACTAATACGGCTGTTCCACAACCTCCATTCCCGACTAATACAACCCCCGCACCTGAAATACCTCCTGTAACTGACCAAATAAGGTCAAATAAGCCCCCAGTTGACAGAATCCGAAAACATAGGGCTACTGAATTTAAAGCTACAGACAGCGACGATGCCGAGCAAGCTGAATTTTGGTTGGACAACACTATTCGGGTACTTGATGAACTATCTTGCACACCCGATGGATGCCTAAAGTGTACTATCTCCTTGCTATGTGATTCTGCCTACTATTGGTGGAATACGTTGATTTCTTTTGTGCCCAGAGAGCAAGTAACTTGGGAGTTTTTCCAAACCGAGTTTCAAAAAAAGTACATCAGTCAGAGATTCATTGATCAAAAACGGAAGAAATTTCTTGAACTTAAACAAGGTTCCATGTCGGTTACTGATTATGAACGAAAGTTTGTAAGGCTTAGCCGGTACACTCGAGAATGCATTTCTTCAGAAGCTGTGATGTGTAAACCTTTCGAGGATGGACTGAACGATGATATAAAGCTGTATGTTGGCATTTTAGAAATCTGAGAATTTGTGGTACTTGTCGAGCAAGCTTGCAAAGCCGAAGAGCTCAATAAGGAGAAAAGAAAAGCTGATATGGGAGCAAAGGAGGTTCGTAAGAGATTTTTGGGAAAGCCCTTTCAACAGTCATCGAAGAAATTTAGAGATGATTTATGCCGATCTAGAGACACTTCGGGCTTTTCTAGACGAGATCGTGATCGACCCCCTGTGAGAGCACGAGTCACTTCGGTCGCCAGTGTTGGAAATGATCGTCGAGACAGAACGGAGTGCCAGTATTATGGTAAATGGCATTCGGGGAGTTGTAGATTCCATGACCGCTCCTGTTACAAGTGCGGATCAGCTGACCACTTTATTAAAGATTGCCCAAGATTGTCTGAACAGAATGTAAATCAGAGTGGGAAACCGGGTGCTACTACTGCTCGGGGTAGACCATCTAGAAATACGGGCAATGCTAGTGGCGGTCAGTGAGGATCTAGAGATGCTACACCCAGATCTGAGGCTCGTGCTCCTGCTAGAGCTTATGCTATAAGCGCACGCGAGGATGCTTCCTCGCCAGATGTTATTACCGGTACTTTTGCTCTATTTGATACTAATGTAATTGCTTTGATTAACCCTGGTTCTACTCATTCTTATATATATGAAACCTTAGCATCCAGTAAGACTTTACTTGTTGAGTCTACTGAGTTCGTAATTCGAGTGTCAAATCCCTTGGGTCGTTGTGTACTTGTTGACAAAGTGTGTAAGAAATGTCCCCTAGTAATCTGAGGTTCCTATTTTCCTGCCGATTTGATGCTTTTACCGTTTGATGAATTTGATGTTATCCTCGGTATGGATTGGTTGACCGTACATGATGCAATTGTAATTTGCAAAAGAAAACCATTGATTTGAGGTGTGTAAATAACGAGATAATCCGAGTTGAGTCTACTAACTTGAATGGGTTGCCATCTGTAATATCATCGATATTGGCTCAGAAATATGTAAGAAAGGGGTGTAAAGCATACCTTGCGTATGTACTTGATGACAAAGAGTTAGAGAAGAAGCCTGAATCTGTGCCGGTGGTTTGTAAATATCTGGATGTTTTTCCCGAAGAATTACCGGGTTTAGCACCTGTTCGGGAGGTAGAGTTTGGTATTGAGCTTGTACCTGGGACTACACCGATTTCGATAGCTTCGTATCGTATGGCACCAATGGAATTAAAGGAACTGAAAGCTCAGTTGCAAGAGTTGATGGATAGAGGTTTCGCTCGACCAAGTTTCTCACCTTGGGGTGCACCAGTATTGTTTGTGAAAAAGAAAGACGGAACCATGAGGTTGTGCATCGATTATCGTCAGATGAATAAAGTGACTATAAAGAATAAATATCCGTTACCACGCATTGATGATCTGTTTGATCAACTAAAAGGAGCCTCAGTGTTTTCAAAGATAGATTTGAGATCGGGTTATTATCAGTTGCGAATTTGAGATTCGGATATACCCAAAACTGCTTTCAGAACGAGATACGGTCACTACGAGTACTTAGTGATGCCGTTTGGGCTCACTAATGCCCCCGCGGTATTTATGGATTTGATGAATCGGATCTTCAGACCGTTTTGGAATCGGTTTGTAGTTGTGTTTATCGATGATATTTTGGTCTATTCGAGAAATGAAACCGATCATGCTGAACACCTGGGATTAGTGTTGCAAATTTTAAGGGATAAGCAGTTATATGCTAAGTTCAGTAAGTGTGAGTTCTGGTTAAGAGAGGTTAGCTTCTTGGGACATATGGTATCCGTGACGGTATTCGAGTTGATCCGAGCAAAATTTCAGCCATACTTAACTAGAAGCCTCAGAAATATTATCAAGTTCGAGCTTTTGGGACTTGCGGTTACTACAGACGGTTCGTAAAGGGTTTCTCGATGATAGCCACACCAATAACGCAACTACTTCAGAAAGATGTTAAGTTCGAATGGACAGAAAAGTGTCAGAGAAGTTTCGATCAACTGAAAACTTATTTGACTGAAGCTCCAGTACTAGTGCAGAAATCAGGCAAGGAGTGTCATTTACAGTGATGCATCCTTCCTTGGGTTGGGTTGTGTATTGATGCAAGAAGGTCGAGTTGTGGCCTATGCTTCGAGGCAATTGAAGCCACATGAGAAAAATTATCCAACCCATGATCTTGAATTAGCAGCCATCGTATTCGCTTTGAAAATATGGCGACATTACCTATTTGGCGAGAAGTGCCATGTATTTTTGGATCACAAAAGTCTCAAATATTTGATGACTCAAAGAGACTTGAATCTGCGACAAAGACATTGGCTTGAGTTGTTAAAAGATTATGAGCTTGTCATTGACTATCACCCGGGAAAGGCTAATGTGGTTGCGGATGCTTTAAGTCGTAAATCACTGTTTGCTTTACGAGCGATGAATGTACACTTGTCTGTTCTATCCGACAATATGTTAGTAGCTGAATTAAAGGCCAAACCATTATTGATTCATCAAATTCGTGAAGCTCAGAAAGTCGATGATGAATTGGTTACAAAACGGGCTGAATGTGTTTCGAATATGGAATCAGAGTTTCAAATTGATGATGACGATTGTTTGAGGTTCAGAAGTTGTTTGTGTGTTCCAAGAAATTCAGAACTTATTTCGATGATTCTGAACGAAGCTCATTGTAGCCGAATGTTAATTCACCCGGGGAGTACGAAAAATGTACAATGATCTGAGACGTCAGTTTTGGTGGCATGGTATGAAACAAGACATTTTCGAATTTGTTTCGAAGTGTTTAATATATCAACAAGTGAAAGCGGAACATCAAGTACCTACAGGTTTACTTCAGCCGATCATGATACCTGAATGGAAATGGGATCGAGTCACGATGGATTTTGTATCTGGGTTGCCATTGTCGGCAAGTAAGAAAGATACGATTTGGGTTGTTGTTGATAGACTGACTAAGTCGGCTCATTTTATTCCCGTACGTACGGATTATTCATTGGATAAACGAGCTGAATTGTATGTTTCTCAGATTGTAAGATTACAAGGGGTACCTATTTCTATTGTGTCGGATAGAGATCCGAGATTCACCTCGCGATTTTGGAAGAAACTGTAGGAAGCTTTGGGTACCAAGTTGCATTTCAGCACCGCTTTTCATCCACAAACTGATGGTCAATCCGAGCGGATAATTCAGATACTTGAGGATATGTTGAGATGTTGCATCCTCGAGTTTAGTGGTTCATGGAAGCGGTATTTACCTTTGATTGAATTCGTTTACAACAATAGTTTTCAATCAAGCATTAAGATGGCACCTTACGAGGCTTTGTACGGTCGTAAATGCCGTACACCATTGTTTTGGACCGAACTCGGTGAAAGTAAAATTTTCGGAGTTGATTTGATTAAAGATGCTGAGCAGAAAGTAAAAGTAATACGTGAGAGTCTGAAGGCAGCATCAGGTCGTCAGAAGTCGTACGCGGATTTAAAACGAAGAGATATTGAGTATCAGGTGGGAGACAAAGTGTTTCTTAATGTTTCACCTTGGAAAAAGATACTCAGATTTGGCCGTAAGGGCAAACTGAGTCCGAGGTTCATAGGGCCGTATGAAATATCCGAACGAGTTGGTCCAGTGGCATATAGATTGATTTTACCCCCTGAACTTGAAAAGATTCACGACGTCTTTCATGTTTCGATGCTTCGATGTTATAGATCTGATTCATCGCACATAATTAATCCATCAGAGGTTGAAATTCAATCCGATATGAGTTATGAAGAAGAACCAATTCGTATCCTAGCTCGTGAAATGAAAGAGTTACGAAACAAAAAGGTTCCGTTAGTAAAGGTATTATGGCTCAAACATGGGATCGAAGAAGCTACTTGGGAAACCGAGAACTCTATGAAAGAACGTTACCCAAACCTATTTACCGGTAAGATTTTCGGGGACGAAAATTTCATAAAGTGGGGGAGAGTTGTGACAGCCCTAATGTGACCCTAGTCGGGAAGTAGTTTCGGGACCACAAAACCGAGTCATAAAAATAATTAACCGTCATATTTGATGCTTATTATATGTATATATGCATGTGTGAAAATTTCATATTTTAATTTTGTTAATTGTAAGTGAATTTTATTAAATAGGACTTATGTGAGAAAGTTTAGAAATGTGCTAGGCAAATGTAAAGTGGCCTATTAATGCATGTTATAAAAATGAAGGGTTTGCATGTCAAATTACCCAAAATTTGAGCTAGTGGCCGGCCATGCTATGGGATAAAATGTATTATAAACATTTTATGTTAGTGTTTTATGTTAGAAATAATAAAATAAAGAACATGGGTAATAAAATAATAGTGGTTAGTAGGGGAGAAACAAAAAAATTAGCTAGGTTGCTCCCCCATTTTGCCGTGACTTGTGGAAGGAAGAAGAAAGGAGTTCTCTTGCTTCATGTTCGGCTTGGATGAGGATTTGGAAGAGGTAAGTACCTTGAAATTCTTGGAAAATTATGTATAAAGAAGGTGGTTAGTTCAAGTTCTAATCATTCCATGGCTTAAGTTTTGATTGTTAGGAGGTTTGATATTCGGCCAAGTAGTTTGAAGCTCTTAGTACATATATTTTTTCTTCTTTGTTGAAGGTTGAAATTGGGTTGTTCTTAAGGAGGTGCCGAATGTGGTCATTGAAGGGCCTTGAGGAACAATATGTGTGGCTTGGGTTATAACATTCGGCCATGGTAGAAAATGGAAGAGATAAATGGTTGTTAATTGTGATAGTTTAAGGAAATTGTAAGTAGTTTGAATAAATGAACAATAATAATAATAAATCATCTAGTGAATTGGTGTAGTTGCCGAATTTGAACTAGGAAGTTATTGAGTAATGTGTGTATTTTAAGTGATAGAATAGAGTGAATGCTTAGAATGTGATATGTATGAATTATATGTTAAATTAAGGTTTGCTAAGCTAGCTATTAAGGTGAAGTGCAAATGTTAGTATTTGATTGCTAGTGTATATATGTGTACTAGCCGAGTTTTGAATTTGAATAATGGTTTGAGCACCATGTGTTGTATTGAGATTGTTTGAGTGAAATCATATATATTTATATGATGAATTCGATTGTAGATATACATGCTTAAATAAGATGCACACATGAATGAATAGATAGATTGGAGTTGCATGTATTCAGTTATTGGCAAGCATAATGATGATTCTATCTTGACTTAGATAATCGGCTAAAGGAGAATATTAGCCAATATGTTGAATTTGGTTCATGACTTCATATATATGACTCTAATGTCTAATATATATAAATGGACTAAGTACCTTGAATTTCTCTTGATGTTCAAGATGATTAAATCAATTTATTTGTTAAATTAAGCTCAAGAGCAAAGGGGAACTAAATCCGATAAAGGGAAGGAAAAAGTAATTGAATAGCCGTTGAAGTCGTTCGACAACATCCGAGGTAAGTTTTCGAGTAATGGAACTTAGTTTATGATTTGATTAAGTCATGACATATAGCATAACAAATAATCGGAGATATAATGATTCTACTTGAATTATATATTGAGGTGATTAGTTTATACTTATGACGGGTAGCCGAATGTGTATGGAGATCATGTTATAAGCAAATCAAAATCATGCCCTTTGTATGTGGCTATTGAGCCGAAAATGGTAATGCTTGATAAGTGACTTGTGTTTGAATTCTAGTTATGAAAATGAAATATAGACATGTGCATGAATATTCGGATGATAACCGGGCTAAGTCCCGAAGGCATTTGTGCTAGTGACTAATTCCTGGCTAAGTCCGAAGGCATTTGTGCGAAGTTACTATATCTGGCTACGTCCCAAGGCATTTGTGCGAAGTTACTATATCCGGCTAAGTCCCAAGGCATTTGTGCGAAGTTACTATATCCGGCTAAGTCCCAAGGCATTTGAGCGAGTAGCTATATCCGCTAAATCCCGAAGGTACTTGGGTTTGGAGAATGAGCGATCTTGCTGTAATAATTTCAATTAATATGCTCGTAAAATCCAAACGATGAGGTATGTTTCGTATATGCATTGGAATAGTCGATTCCTTTTAAATAGTATTCGCTCAATTGATTAACAAGCTTCCGGCCTTTAGTTAAGTTGATCCCCTGTGTATGAATATAAGGGTTGAAATGTGAAGTAAGTATGATTTTGAGAATATGTGTATATGCAATTATTCATTTAGTCATACGAACGCTATACCTTAGTTGTGCATAATTTCATTATTCCAAACTTACTAAGCATTAAATGCTTATTCCGTTGCTTTGATTCTCTATTTTATAGATTTTGTTCGTCAGCTATTGGACTCGGGAGTGTCAAAGTCGAAGTCGTCCACACTATCAAAGCCCTTTTTGGTACTCTTTTAGTTGAACTCTGATAATGGCATGTATAGGACTGCCCTTTTGTTGTTAGTCATGTACCTTTTGGTATTGTATATATTTGGATAGCCATGCGAATATGGCTTATATATTTTGAGCATAGCATTATAATCATTTTGTA
The DNA here is from genome assembly GCF_025698485.1 of Gossypium arboreum. Lineage (NCBI taxonomy): Eukaryota > Viridiplantae > Streptophyta > Magnoliopsida > Malvales > Malvaceae > Gossypium > Gossypium arboreum. The sequence continues at coordinate 64,581,663 of NC_069079.1, read as the reverse complement.
TATTGTTCATTGAGTGGTATGGAAATGCTTGGTAACGATTAGCCATTTGAATGGTTAATCACGATCATTTTGGTGCTATGTACGACAAATGGCTAGTGATCCATGGAAAAACATGAAATAGGTAAAGTCTACCTTAAAAACAGATGCTGACAGTAGCAGTGATGTGAATTTGACAAATCACTAAAAATAGTAAGAATGGAATTAAATAGTGAATAAATTATGTAATCGAACCTTGATGAGTCTATCTTCATATGGAAGAAACAAAACGATCATATGAGCCATATTTTAAGAGATGTTTAAGTTTTCGTGAAACAGGGCCAGAGCAATTTCTGGATCCCTTGTTCTGGTTTTGGAAATTCACTATAAATTAACCAGAGATAATTAGAAGTCATGCCCTATATGTATAGATTCCTTTTCGAGTTTAGTTTCTTTAGAAACAAGAGGAATAAGTATTGAATCCCTGTACAGGGAGATATCTAAGTCGTAATGCATGAAGGTCAGAGTAGTCGAACCCTGTAACAGGGGAGACTTTAACTAATAAACTGTTCTAATTGGCCCGACCAAAAATTCTAGAAAAAAACTTGTAGATGGATATATGAGTCTAGTTTCAGGGAAAATTTACGGAATCAGTTTTCAAGCTTTGGAACTCGATATATGATTTTTAAAGTGACTGTGATGCAGTTAGCCAGCTTGTCTGGAAATTTATAAATGAACTGTGTAAGTAAATGAATTAAGTCCGTTAACACCTCGTGTTCGACTCCGGCAACGGTCTCGGGTACGGAGCGTTACAATTTTATTGGTATCAGAGCTACGGTTTAGTCGATTCTAGGACTACCGTACTACGTTTGGGTCTAGCTATACATGGCATTGTGTGTTTATTTGATAGTGTGGTGATTTCTGACAGTTAAAATGTGTTTACTTATAGTAATGGATCCCGATCCCAACCGAGCAGTAGCTGATGATCTTGAGAGTGTAGCGCCTACTCCCGCACAAGGGACAGCGCCGGTGGACTCTCAGCCTATTGCTAGTAATCAGAATGATGAAGCTAGACAGGCTTTTTATAGCGTGATGAACGAATGGTTTAATCAATATATTTGAACTAATACGGCTGTTCCACAACCTCCATTCCCGACTAATACAACCCCAGACTGAAATACCTCCGTGGCCGACCAAATAAGGTCAAATAAGCCCCCAGTTGACAGAATCTGAAAACATAGGGCTACTGAATTTAAAGCTACAGACAGCGACGATGCCGAGCAAGCTGAATTTTGGTTGGACAACACTATTCGGGTACTTGATGAACTATCTTGCACACCCGATGAATGCCTAAAGTGTACTATCTCCTTGCTACGTGATTCTGCCTACTATTGGTGGAATACGTTGATTTCTTTTGTGCCCAGAGAGCAAGTAACTTGGGAGTTTTTTCAAACCGAGTTTCAAAAAAAGTACATCAGTCAGAGATTCATTGATCAAAAACGGAAGGAATTTCTTGAACTTAAACAAGGTTCCATGTCGGTTACTGATTATGAACGAAAGTTTGTAAGGCTTAGCCGGTACACTCGAGAATGCATTTCTTCAGAAGCTGTGATGTGTAAACCTTGCGAGGATGGACTGAACGATGATATAAAGCTGTATGTTGGCATTTTAGAAATCTGAGAATTTGTGGTACTTGTTGAGCAAGCTTGCAAAGCCGAAGAGCTCAGTAAGGAGAAAAGAAAAGCTGATATGGGAACAAAGGAGTTTCGTAAGAGATTTTCGGGAAAGCCCTTTCAACAGTCATCGAAGAAATTTAGAGATGATTTAGGCCGATCTAGAGACACTTCGGGCTTTTCTAGACGAGATCGTGATCGACCCCTTGTGAGTGCACGAGTCACTTCGGTCGCCAGTGTTGGAAATGATCGTTGAGACAGAACGGAGTGCCAATATTGTGGTAAATGGCATTCGAGGAGTTGTAGATTCCATGACCGCTCCTGTTACAAGTGCGGATCAGCTGACCACTTTATTAAAGATTGCCCAAGATTGTCTGAACAGAATGTAAATCAGAGTGGGAAACCGGGTGCTACTACTGCTCGGGGTAGACCATCTAGAAATAGGGGCAATGCTAGTGGCAGTCAGCGAGGATCTAGAGATGCTACAACCAGATCTGAGGCTCGTGCTCCTGCTAGAGCTTATGCTATAAGCGCACGTGAGGATGCTTCCTCGCCAGATGTTATTACCGGTACTTTTACTCTCTTTGATACTAATGTAATTGCTTTGATTGACCCTGGTTCTACTCATTCTTATATATGTGAAACCTTAGCATCCAGTAAGACTTTACTTGTTGAGTCTACTGAGTTCGTAATTCGAGTGTCAAATCCCTTGGGTCGTTATGTACTTGTTGACAAAGTGTGTAAGAAATGTCCCTAGTAATCCGAGGTTCCTGCTTTTCTACCGATTTGATGCTTTTACCGCTTTGATGAATTTGATGTTATCCTCGGTATGGATTGGTTGACCGTACATGATGCAATTGTAAATTGCAAAAGAAAAACCATTGATTTGAGGAGTGTAAATAACGAGATAATCCGAGTTGAGTCTACTGACTTGAATGGGTTGCCATCTGTAATATCATCGATATTGGCTCAGAAATATGTAAGAAAGGGGTGTGAAGCATACCTTGCGTATGTACTTGATGACAAAGAGTTAGAGAAGAAGCCTGAATCTGTGCCGGTGGTTTGTAAATATCTGGATGTTTTTCCCAAAGAATTACCGGGTTTACCACCTGTTCGGGAGGTAGAGTTTGGTATTGAGCTTGTACCTGGGACTACACCGATTTCGATAGCTCCGTATCGTATGGCACCAACCATTCCTCCAAGTATGCACATATATCTCATTTTCTTGATTTCATAAGCAACAATCACTTAATTTAATTCACAAATGCATTTCAAACACATATTAACATGTATAATTCACATCATCAACCCACATATTTGTAACCCACATTTTCATTCACGATAAGTCAGAACTCGACCGAATTACACCTATACTCAAACATCCCAATAAATACCCTTTATAACTCCATCATATCTCAAGATTCAACTTAACCTATTTCCAACAGTAAAATCAACTCCCCATACCGAACATTGAATTCATTTAGCACATTCAATCACCGTTAACGATACCCGTTGAATCATTCAAATCATTACAGATACTCATTAAGCACATATAGCTCTTACAATGCCACATCCTAGATATGGTCTTACATATTCTCACATATCGAGCCGATGCCATGTCCCGCACATGGTCTTACACACTATCTCAAATCAATGCCTTCGTCCTGCACGAGGTCTCACATGAATTCCACTTCACACACTTAGTGCCCATCGACCGATCTCGCACTCATAGTGCTCGGTTAAAGGGATTTACACACACACAAGGCCTCTAATCATTCACACACATAGTGCTCTTATTCATTCGTTATTACACATTGAAATGACTTACCCAAGTCTATAAACATCACGTATGTACACTTTTAAACATATCGTCTCATATAAATTTGAATTGTATAGTAATGAACACTTAAACTTTGCTCAATTTATCAAGACGAAGCCTACTAGGCACGAAGGCCGAATACACGCCACCAAAGATGATTGCTCTTCTGGACCTAGCCGGATACATCACTAGCACGAATGCTCTTCGGAACTTAGTCCGGATACATCACTAGCACGAATGCTCTTCAGAACTTAGTCCGGATACATCACTAGCACGAATGCTCTTCGGAACTTAGTCCGGATACATCACTAGCACGAATGCTCTTCGAAACTTAGTCCGGATATATCACTCTCAATTCTCATGGTCATATACACATATAGCAATACACATTAGTATATCATTTACATTACTTGAATACAAACACAACATGCTTATCGACCATTCAACTTCCAGTTCCATAGCCACATACAAAGAATCACATTTATAGTCATAACACTCTTTCAGAATTGCATCACTTATACCCTTATAATTTAATCCAAATCAAAATTCAAACACGAGTACATGATACGTACCTGATTAACTTAATAATTTAAGCATATCCAAGTAAAGTTATATCGCAAATTCTCATAGTTGGAAGCTTGCTACAGCTCGGTCGGGATCAAAATTCATTACAATACAACAAACACATTTTAATAGTCAAAAATCATCACACTATCATTTTATCACTTTATGGCATGTATAAATAGACTCACGCGTGCTACGTTAGTCCTAGGATCGACTAAACCGTAGCTCTGATACCAATAAAATTGTAACACCCCGTACCCGAGTCCGTTACCGGAGTCGAACACAAGGTGCACACAGACTTAACTTAATTGTTTTCACAGTCCATAAAATTAAATTTCCAGCCAACAGGCTAACTGTGTCACTGTCACCTTAAAAATCATATCTTGAGTTCCACAACTCGAAAATCAGTTTCATGATTTTTCCCAGAAACTAGACTCATATATACATCTACAAATTTTTTTCTAGAATTTTTGGTCAGGTCAATTAGTACAGTTTATTAGTTAAAGTCTCCCATGTTACAGGGATCGACTACACTGACCTTGGTGCATTACAACTTGGATATCTCCCTGTACAGGGCTTCAATACTGATGCCGTTTGTTTCTGTAGAAACTAGACTCAAAGAGGAATCTATAAATATATTGAATGACTCCTAATTATCTCTGGTTGATTTACAATGAATTTCCAAAGTCGGAACAGGAAATCCAGAAACCGTTCTGGCCCTGTCTCGCGAAAACTTCAATATCTCTTAACATACTATTCATATGATCGTTTCGTTACTTTCCTATGAAAATAGATTCATAAAGGTTTGATTGCATAATTTATTCGCTATTTAATTCCATTCCTACTATTTTTATAGATTTTTCACATCCATATCACTGCTGCTGCCAGCATCTATTTTTAAGATAAACTTTACCTATTTCATGATCCTCCATGGATCATCTAGAGTTTGTCATACATATACCAAAGGTGATCATGAATAACCATTCCCATGACTAACCGTTACCAACATTTCCATACCTCTCGACGGACGGCATACAAAACGATTATAATGCTATGATCAAGTATACTTAAGCCATTTTCGCATGGCTATCCAAATTTACACAAAACCGAAAGGTACATGACCTACAACAAAAGGGTAGTCCTATACATTGACCAAAATATCCTCTCACTACTAGTCTATTCTATACATGCCATAAGATATTCCAAAACGTAGCAAGTACCAAACAAAGGTAGTGATAGTGTGACTAGTTGTCTTGACGATCCCCGAGCCTGTAGCTTCCAAATGAGATCTATAAAACAGAGGAAACAAAGTACGGAGTAAGCATTAAAATGCTTAGTAAGTTTCAAGCAAAGTCGACGATAACAATCAACTTATAACATAATTGTTCGTATTTTACTTCACTCTTCCTTCTGCATACCAACCCTTTTCCTAATATGCACGCCTCATCATATGTAATAGGCGATAAATTCTCACTTGACGGTGACCTCTTATGATCATAGGTACATTACCTATTTTTTTACCTGACTTTCCACATTGACCAAATGCACAATAATCATAGAACAGCCTTATTGCTTTACTCACATGTGCATCACATGACGACCTTGTGATTTAGTCTAAGTCAAACTTAAATATAATCTCAAATACATACCTGACCAACTTAACACATTGAACGTATTTATTACTAATTGTCACTGTGAAGTCGCATAATCTTACGCTTTACTTGAATCTTCAGAAAACCTTTAGTTCGGGCTTACCCGACAAAATCTCCACACGTAGTCATCGGGCCATTAGAGCTCGGATGTAGTACGAGCATGAAGCCTACGGTCATTAATCGGTGATAATATTCTCGCATAAAGCTCATGGGTTTTAACCCGGATATTGTATCGACACAAATGCCTTCGGACTTATCACATTTATACACTTCCACATCCATCACTTTGGCCACTCGGCCCTATCACATATATACACTTTCACATTCATCACATTGGCCATTAGGCCTTATCACATATATATACACCTTCTCATTCATCACATCGGCCATTAGGCCTTATCACATATATACACACTTTCACATTCATCACATCGGCCGTTAGGCCTTATCACATATATACACACTTTCACATTCATCACATCGGCCGTTAGGCCTTATCACATATATACACACCTTCACATTCATCACATCGGCCATTAGGCCTTATCACATATATTCACACTTTCACATTCATCACATCGGCCATTAGGCCTTATCACATATATATATCTCATACATATTTCATATTTTTCTTGTACATCAATTTCAGCAATAGCTTATAAGCAACTCAAATAGTTTCATCAAAGTTTACAACAAAATCACATATTCCCTACAAGCAGTTTTCCTGAGCAACAGTCACTAAATTATTTATAACTGGAGCTACAAAACTCAAAATCAATTGCCGTTAATTTTCCCCGAATGTAGACTCATGTATCTTTCATGCATAAAATTTTCAGCATTTTAGGTGTGGCCAATCAATACCAAATTTTTCTTAAAGTTTCCCCTGTTTCACTGTTTGACTAACCTGACCAGTCTTCACTACGAATAAAAATTCTCATTGTACAGAATTCAAAGTATGTTCTACTTGATTTCATTTGAAACTAAACTCATTAAGGAGTCTAAGCATATAAATCTTATCTCATAACCATTTTTTTCCAAATTATAATGATTTTACAAAAACAGAATAGGGGATTTCGGAGTCATTCCGACACTGTCCCACACAACTTTAAATATCTCTTTATAGGAAATTTCTTTGCTTCCACAGTTTCTTTTATAAGAAACTAGACCAACTAAGCTTTGATTACATATTTTATTCAGCCTATAATTCCACACCAACAATTTATAGTGATTTTCTAAAATCACATTACTGCTGCTGTCCAAGCAATTTATTACAATTTGCTCTTAAATTTCCAAGTCCAAACACTTATGAACTTACTATTTGGGTTTAAGACATATCATGGCCACATCATATCTTATCAAATCAACTCATTATGTCCTATTATGATGGAATTTACTCAACGATTAATCGCTTAAAACTTACCTCGGATATTTTGAATAGTTGCGGATAGACTACTCGATTGCTTTTTCTTTTCCTTTATCCGATTTTGACCCTCTTAGCTCTTGAGCTTGATTCAAACAAATAGATCTTATTTAATAACTTATCAAATTAGCTATTCGATTAAATACATGTATATTATACAATTAAGTGCGAATGATTTTATTAACTAGTTATTCAAGCATTATACATATGCTCTACTCATGCCCCATCGAACATAATACTAGCTTAATACCTTGCATATTAGGATTTCATAGACATCATTTAGTTTCACATAGTACACATATTGTCCCAAATCGACACAAGAGTCAAACGCATCACTCAAAATGCCAAATCCAATTAAGTCTACCATTATAGCATTATCATATTTATGGTCAAACATAGCAAGAAGACTAAATAGGCTTTACTAGCCACACGTAGTTCAATTATAACATAACTTCACTTACTTATATGTACATTCGGCACTTGATAATTAAGTTAATATCATGGTATCATAACTCATCATTTATCAATATGTCATTAATAAAATATGTTCATGTCAAATTTACTCCCAATCACATCTCAAAATTCAACAAGCTTAGAACTCATTTAATAATTAAATTCCATTTCAAAGTATCAAAACATTATCAAATGTATACTCATCCTAATGACCGAATGCACATTACCTAAGCACTTAACAATTTTTCTTTAGCCAGTAAACTCATTCGGCAATGATAAGTGCAATTTAACAAACCTTAAATTTAACTTGGTCCAAAACCGAATGCTATTTGAGCATTAAGCTCATGTTCGTTTCATTATTGAACAAGTATTATAACTCAACTAACTCCATTAGTTGACTACTCAAGCTCATTTGAGCCACACAAAGTAATTTAGTTTGTTTATACTCAATTAGAAACATTTCTCCTTACAAATTATCAAAACATACACAATGTAACCCATTGAGCTCATACCCGAATGCTTCATGCATCACAAACACAAAATCATATACAGGGGTCATTTTAGGAGCTTCAAAACCAATTTAAATTTCTCAAAATCCAAAGAAAAACATATGAAATCATACCTAAATTTCCAGCACAAGATGGCCGAATGCCTTAGGTGTTCTTCCTTCCATTTTTCCTTTCTTTTCCTTATGGTTTCGGCAAGTGAAAAAAGGATGATGGAGCTTTGTTTTTATCACCATTTACTAATATAAATTTATTATTTCAATATATAAAAATCATTTTATAATACAATGTTTATTTATATCCTTATTATACATAATCCCCACCAATTGAAAATGGAGACAAGAGAACACATTATCACATGCATGTGTTGGCCGGCCATTTACATTCAAAGTTGGTCAAATTGACATGCAAGTCCACATTTTTGAATGCATGCTCTATTAGATCACTTCATATATTTACCTAACCTATTTTACCAATGTTTCACATAAGTCCCGTTTCAAGATTTCACATACAAATGGCAAAATTAATGCTTGAAATTTTCACATATGCATTTACTCACATCATGAACATAGAATATAACTTTCAATTATTTATAAAACTTGGTTTCGTGGTCCCTAAACCACTTTTCGACTAGGGTCAGATTAGGGGTGTCACATAATCAACCCAACACAAACATAATTTAAGCTGAATTGATTAAAATAATCATTTCAATAGCATAAATATTCATAACCATGTTCGTCAAAACAACAACAAAATTTAAAGAGATATGGAACAAGAAGCAAATCCGGTGTTTCTCCGTGGCTTGACTAGTTGCTCCACTCTTAGTTCTTCGTTGGCCTTGGCTATCAAAGTGGCTTATGAACACCTAAATTGCTGCTCCAAATGGCTAAGGAGAGCCTCTTTCCCAAGAGAAGAAATTTGCACTTGAACAAGAGGGAATGGAATGGAAGAAATAAGAGGAAAGTGAGAGAGGGAATGAGAGAATGATGTGAAGTGAGGGATGCTTTGAAGATCAAAAAGGGGTGGCTTTTATAGCTGATTGTGGCTGCTAAAAATAGAAAATTCCAGCAGCCAAAGATCCCTCCCTTGGCCGGCAACACACATGGAAAGGTTGAGAGTTTCAACTTTGCTATTTTAAGCTTGGGGCAAATCTACAAAGCCATAATTTAAGGTGGGGTTTGAATGCAATTTAGAAGTCTTTTAAGGGCATTTTGCCAAGCATATTTAATCAGCTAAAATGCTGATCTGGGTCAGCATATGGACGGTTCTGGGCTGCCCATTTAGTGGCTGGTTTGGTTCACTCAATCTGGCTCGACCAGTGCGGTTCAACTGGACCCTTTCTCCATAATTAATTAAAAATAATTTATTTAACCCAAATTAAATGGGGAACAAATTAAAATTAATTAAATTATGAATTAATACACATTTCTGGACCGTCTTAGGCTGGAAATTAACGTGCCTTGATACCTCAAATTGCTTCTCAGTTTTGTGCTTTCAGCAGTGTCAGCCGAGCCAATTTTCGCCCTTTGCGCGAATCTGTCGAAAATAGTCAAAATTAGTCAAAGTTAAGTGTAAAATTAAATAAATTCACCATGTTCATATTTTTAACATGACTTAATTATTTTATAATATTTAATTACTTTATAATTTAACCATATTTGCATGAATTAAGAAAAATTGGGTATGAGAAAGTATATAAATTTTTGTGTTTTTACACCCCAAACATAATTCATTGCTCGTCCCGAGTAATGCACAAATTTTGAAAATAATTTCTCGGAAACACCTTTGAAAAATTCCTTTAGAATAAAATTTTTCTCAAAATTATGGATAGAAAATACTTATGCTCAAAAACAAGAAATCTGATAATTATGCTAACTTAAGTATACATATTGTTCAAATTAAATTCAACAACTTATTATAATAGAAAAATTTAGACTAAATGCTTTTGTAACAAGACATGTTAACCCTTACCAATTTGATTTTTATTCTTTTATTCAAGACTAAGTTGCAATCATTAAGCTTAACTTGTGCCTTCATATGTTGATCGTAAGAATTTCTCTCTACTAATGTATGTAGCATGAGGACTTTGAATTAATAGGTCTTTATCAAGGTTGTAATGTGGCTAGGCTAGGGGTAGGTGATAGATGGATAAATTTGGTTTAAAAACCCTAGACTCAGCCTCAATCGAACCTTCGGAATTTTTACCTTCGATACACCAACTTGAATTTTATATGCTCTTTTGTACCTCTCTTTCAAATACATGTGCTCTCTCTCTCTCTTTTTTTACACGAGCACTTACTTTGTGTACTGCAATTCTCAAGCAATTGATACTTCTTTTCAACTCCCCTTACGTCTTGAATATTACTGACTCTACTATTTGGGACAATTTTAATATCATTAAGCGAAAAGTAATGGCTAATTATTGTAAGGGTCGAAATAAAATTAGGCCATATAGTCTCAAAATTGGGTTTCAAAGGATAAAATTTTACCATGGTGGGCTTGAAAGGCTCAAACGGTCCAAACAATAGTTGCCTAAATCATATCCAACGTTCCATGCTCCCTAGGATTTCGCCTCAAGAAACTACTAGGTCAATTCTAAAGACTTAAACTTTCATGCATACCTAACTTTCCAAAAGACTAAAAAATTTATGGTACGAATTTTCATGCTTTATTAATAATACATTTATGTCATTATTAAGCTAACATAATAATTTATTGAAATAATCGAACTTTATTCATACTCAAATTGAGCATACTTAACAAAAATCAAATTTTTGAACAAAATATCCTAATCATAATTTAAAAGAAGAATTTGATTCTGAGTGAAAATAATTCAAATTTTCGGTCCCCCAACTTAAAATGAACAATGTTCTCATTGTTTAAAGTGAACAGATACTATACACCAGGTAGGATTTTAGAAAAGAGGAGGTGAGTCAATTTGATTGCTTAAGTACCAAGCTCTTTCTAAATCCAATCCTAGACATGTATATATCTATTGTCACACTTTATACTTTGTGACTTGCTCACATTTTATTAGTGATTTCCCTCTCTTGTTTTATTATGCAATAAAAAAATAAAAGATTCCTAATTAAACTTAATCCTAAAATGACCTAAGAATAGAAATATAATAAAGTCAAGATCCCCCCTTTATTTATTTGCAGACCCTTCCGAATTTGACTCATCTTTTGCTCTATCATTATCGCCTTTGCATGAATCGCTTGGCTCCTTTTTTGATAATGGACTCCATGGTTCAAATATAAAATCTGGAAACTGAGGCACAAAAATAAATGGGTCATTGTATATTTTCTTAAAAGCACTTCTCATTGAGTCATCCCTTATTTTTGAGTATCTCCAGTAGGCTTGTTGCTGCCATTGCATATGTTGCATTAAGTTCATCAATTTTGACAGCTCATCTCGAAGGTCTGGGCTAGGTGGTTGAGCTTTAAACATTGAAGTTTCAGCAGCTTCTGGCTCCACTGATTCTACCTTTTCAGGGACTTCGAATGATTTCATCATGGGATCTTCTTCTTCATCAGGGTCCTCTGGTTCATCACTTACTTCAATTCACATCGAGGGATCGAGTCTTCACTACTTCAGAAAGGTCCCAATCAGTGATTGTGCCTTGGCTATACCTTGTATTCCTTACATTTGCAAGAATTTCAGTTTTCAAGCATAGAATTGTTATTGTAAAGGGGAAATGAGCAGGGCCAGAGCGTTTAATGGCAGAATTTTGTATCTCCCTCAAGATGATCTTCCCCACATCGATGGTCTTACCAGTTAGGATCGAGTACAATAAGTCCATTCGTTCTAATGAGATTGTAGTCCCATGTGAGCTAGGCATAAGGCTGAATCGGATGAAGTAAAACCATACCTTCGCGAGTGGCATCAAATATTCTCTTCGACAAGTGTGGATTCCTTATTTTGACACAGTCCATGTAGAACTTGGAACTGTCAATTCCTCAAGAATTTCTTGCAAATTTTCAGGCTTGATATTGCTCATCAATATGGAATATTCATCATTTTTGAAATCTGATAATTCAAAGAACACATTAATAGTATTTGAATTTATCGGTACCTTGATTCCGCGAACTGGAACTTCTGTCATCTCGCTTGAAGTTAAATTTGCATAGAACTCACGAACTAGTTCCTCATCCACACTAGGTCTCTTTTCATAAAACAACTCCCAATTGAGGGTTTCAGCAACTTAACGAATACGTGCCATAAAGTCTCGGTAGTTGCTCTCCTTTAAAGTGAAGCCTTTTTCTGGATGCATTTGTTGATTTTTGAAGATACTTTCGTATCTCACTTTGGCATCTTCACAGTGGAATTTGTTTTGTGTTTCATCAATTTGAGCAGAAGCACGAGTTCTCTTATGAGGCATGTTTAACCTGATTATAAGATGGAAAAATTAGTTTCTCAATAAAGTTTAATAAAAGTTATTAATAATTCAATTAATTGAAAAATTAATAAATAAAATTAAAAATAAAAATTAAGGGAGACTAGGTCTTACCACTTTTTTTGTAAAAATATAAGAACTCTAGAAATTAATAATAATAATGAAGAAAAAGATGAGAACTAAAAAGAAGAGTTGGAGGGTTTGCGGCTTAGGGTGGATGGAAGAGGAATGCCGCACAAGCAGCTAGGGTGTGCGAGCGTGGTGCGTTTGGGAGCAGTGATGTGCATCAGGGCTAGAAGCAATCAGCACATGGGCGTTCGGCAATAGGTAGGACTTGGGCGCGCAGGATGGTGCGGAGGGCCGGTACCGCGCGGGGGGTGAAGGTCTGGCGCGAGCTGAGGTTTGGGCTAATAGAGGCAACGCGCGCGTTGGGTGCACGGGATGCGCGTGCGATGGAGCCGACTACTTGGTGCTGCTGTTGCTTAGGGTTTCGGCACTTTGGTATTTTGGTACTTCGGGTTTTAAGTGTTAGATGAATGGGAAGATGGGTGATTTATAGGGGGAGAAATAGGAATTAGAGTAGAATTCTTAAAACAATTTAATTAATAAAATTCTAAGTTCTAATCCTATATAAAATAATAACAATTAATAATTAGATATAATCATATTAAATTATTAATTGCTATTTAATTTATTTTAAACAAAGATAAAATAAAATTAATCCTAATTCTATGCTAAGTTGATAAAGATTAATATATAATTATAATAGATATAATTATATATTAAAGATTATCATCTTATTATCTTTATTAAAAACTTATCGAATAAAATCCTAAAATTGATAATAATTAATATATATTATAACGGTATAATTATATATTAATAATTATCATTTTTAAACTAAAAAATATTTATTCTAGAAGCCTTTTGGAAATATTTACAAAAAGAGGCATCTAGTTTTTATTATTTACGAAAAGAGCAACCAAATTTTAAAAATACTTCAATTAAGTCCCTAAACTTAATGAAAATTTGAAATTGAGTCGCAATTTAAAATACGGGTCAAAATTGACCTTTTTATTTGAAAAATCAAAAATCAAAATCTCTATTTAGAGAATAATTTTTAGGAAAATTAGGTTAAAATCAATTCCCAGGAAAGATTGGAGGGGTCACAAGCGGTCCCACTTAAGTTCCAATCTCCTAGACAGAATTTATTTAAACATATTAATCCCAAAAATATGCTCTAAATCTTTTATTAAAATGAAGAATAAGAAAATTTTAAACATTCGATAAAATGAATGAAATTTCATTCTGTTCAATCTTATCTCCCTAATAGTGTTTTAGGCGCTGAGTATTAACTTGAAAATTACCTCCCTTACCTTAGAGCTCGATAACTCCGTATGGATAGACGCAATGGATCATAAATGGACCGAACCAATGTGATTTTAACTTACCTGGAAAGAATTTTAGTCTAGAATTAAATAACAAAACTCTCTGACCTGCTTCAAATTGTCGAACTTGAATGTGCTTGTCATGCCATTTTTTAAGTCTTTCTTTGAGTAATTTGGCATTTTCATAGGAGAATAGCCAAAGTTCCTCTAGCTCATTGAGTTGGAGCATCCGTTTCTCTTTAGCAAGCTTAGGATCCAAGTTGAGTTGTCGAAGAGCCCAGTAAGCCTTGTGCTCTAACTCTAAGGGTAGATGACATGCTATTCCAAAGACCAACCTGTAAGGTGAGATCCCTAGAGGTGTCTTGTATACTGTTCTGTAAGCCCATAAAGCATCATCCAACCTTTTGGACCAATCACGTCGGTTTGGGCAGACTACCTTCTCAATTATGCCTTTGATTTCCTTATTTGCCAGTTCAGCTTGTCCATTCATCTGCGGATGGTAAGCTGTTGCAACCTTGTGTTTCACTCCGTGCTTGTCTAATAACCATCTTAACCACTTGTTCACGAAGTGGGACCCTTCATCACTAATGATAGCTCTTGGGGTTCCAAACCTTGTGAACACGTGTTTCTGCAAGAACTTAATTACAACCTTGGCAACATTTGTTGGATAAGCTTCAGCTTCGACCCACTTGGACACATAGTCTACTGCTTCCAATATATACTTGTGACCAAAAGACAGAGGGAAAGGACCAAGAAAGTCAATACCCCATACATCGAACAATTCTACCTCAATGATGTTTGTTCGAGGCATCTCATTTCTGTTGGTGATATTTCCAACCATTTTACATTGGTCACAACTCTTTACGTGCTCGTATGCATCCTTGAATAGTGTCTGGCCAAAAGAATCCGGCTTGCAATACTTTGGCCACTATACGAGTACCTCCGAAGTGTCCCCCACTCAGAGCTGAGTGACAATGGTATAAAATCTTTTGTACTTCATCTTCTACCACACATCTCCTGATCATCTGATCTGCACACCTTTTAAACAAATATGGCTCTTCCTAGAAATAGTACTTCACATCGTGAAAGAACTTCCTCCTTTGTTGATACGTATTATCGATTGGCATCAAACCACAAGCTAAATAGTTAGCAATATCAGCAAACCAAGGGGTACTATGGACATGACTTACCTTCAGTATGTGTTCATCTGGAAACGTTTCTTGAATTGGTATAATAGGAGAATTCCCTTCTTGAGGCTCTAATCTGGACAAGTGATCTGCTACTTGGTTTTCTACTCCCTTTTGATCTTGAATTTCTAGATCGAACTCTTGAAGCAGAAGCACCCACCGGATTAGTCTCGGCTTAGCATCTTTCTTGGCAAGTAAGTACTTGATTGCCGAGTGGTCCGTATAAACAGTTACTTTGGTACCTACAAGGTAAGATTGAAACTTGTCAAAAGTAAATACAATAGCAAGTAACTCTTTTTCTGTTACCGTATAGTTTAGTTGAGCTCCTATAAGAGTTCGGCTTGCATAGTAGATGGGATGAAAAACTTTATTCCTTCGTTGGCCCATGACAGCTCCTATCGCGAAATCGCTTGCGTCACACATTAATTCAAATGGTAGATCCCAGTCTGGTGTGACAATAATGGGTGCCGTAACTAATTGACTCTTCAAATCCTTGAAAGCCTTTAAGCATTCATGATCGAACTTGAACGTCGTATCCTTCTCCAATAATTTGCATAAAGGTTTAGTAATTTTGGAGAAGTCCTTGATAAGTCTTCGATAGAACCCGGCGTGACCCAAGAAGCTCCTAACACCCTTTACAGATGTTGGAGGTGAGAGTTTCTCGATAACATCTACCTTTGCTTTTTCTATCTTGATTCCATGTCTCGTTATTCGATGCCCTAGAACAATCCCTTCTCGTACCATGAAATGACACTTTTCCCAGTTAAGTACTAGGTTTGTTTCTTCACATCGTCTTAGTACCTTAGCTAGATTGGCTAAGCAATCATTGTAAGTATCACCGAACACTAAAAAGTCATCCATAAAAACTTCCAAGTACTTTTCAACCATGTCAGTAAAAATAGACATCATACATCTTTGAAATGTAGCAGGTGCATTACATAAACCAAATGACATGCGTCTAAATGCAAATGTACCGTACGAGCAGGTGAACGTTGCCTTGTGCTAATCTTCTGGTGCTACTGTAATCTGATTATATCCCGAGTATCCATCGAGAAAATAGTAATAGTCTCACCCAGTGAGTTTATCCAGCATCTGGTCCCAGAACGGCAAAGGAAAATGATCTTTTCTAGTCGCCTTGTTCAGCTTTCGGTAATCTATACAAATCCTCCATCCCGTAATTGTTCTAGTTGGTATCAACTCTCTATGACTGTGATACCTCCCTTATTTGGCACGCACTAGACTAAACTTTCCCACAAACTGTCTGAGATGGGATAAATGATACCCGCATCTAACCACTTGATAATCTCCTTTTTCACCATGTCTTTCATGATAGGGTTCAGTCTTCGTTGTCCATCAATCGTCCCTTTTTCGAAATCTTTTAGGATAATCATTTGCATGTATACAGATGGACTAATACCGTGGATATCGACTATGGTCCATCCGATAGCCTTCTTGAATTGTTTCAACACCAAGATGAGTTTCTCTTCTTGCTCAGTAGTTAATTCTGCTGAAACGATCATAGGCAAAGTAGAAGCGTTACCTAAATAAACATATTTCAAATGTGAGGGTAGTACCTTCAGTTCTAACTTAGGTGGCTCTTCGATTGACGCTTTTGGTTGGGCATACTCCCTTTTCTCTAACTTCAAAGATTCAAAGTGGGATTGCGGATTAAACCCCCTTTGATTAGCTTCTAACAAAGCTAAATATTCATCCTCCTCTTCATCATTTGGAGGATCTGATGTCAGAATTTGTTCCAATGGATCTTTAACATAGTTGAGCTCCTTTTCCACTATTAAATCCTCTAATTCGGATAGTGCAGAACAATCATCAATTGTGTCAGGAAATTGCATAGACTTAAAAACATTAAATGCTACCTGATCATCTTGAACACGCATCGTAAGCTCGCCCTTCTTCACATCTATAAAGGTCCTTCCGGTTGCTAAGAACGGTCTTCCTAGGATAATTGATACTTCTTTGTCTGCTTCAAAGTCTAGGATAACAAAATCAACAGGAAAGATAAATTTATCTACACGTACCAATACGTTCTCGATTTTTCCTTCTAGATGTGCTAAGGATCGATTTGCTAGTTGAAGTTTAACCGTAGTAGGTCTAACTTCACCTATCCCCAACTTTCTAAATATTGACATAGGCATCAAGTTAATACTCGCACCTAAGTCACATAATGCCTTACCATAATATGTTGCTCCAATGTTGCAAGGTATGGTAAAACATCCAGGATCCTTCAGCTTTGGGGGTAGTTTGTCTTAAAGATATGCGTTGCATTCCTTCGTCAAAGCTACCATCTCAAATTGTCCAAGTCTTCATTTTTTGGACAGGATATCCTTCATAAACTTGACGTAATTCAGCATTTGTTCAAGTGCTTCAACCAACGGGATGTTCATATGAAGTTGCTTGAGTACGTCTAGGAATTTCTTGAATTGGATTTCCTTCTTCTGTTTCTGAAGTCTTTGAAAGTAGGGTGGTGGAGGTTTCTTTACTAGAACTGGTTGATTCGTTATCTGAGGCAATTTTTCATCTAGCGGAGTCGTTAGTTGATCAGAATTAGCTGGTTCTGGAATTACCCTGTCGGGTTTTGTAGATTCTGATTCTTGTGTAACTGGAATTTCAACTCTCGGTTGAACTTCCTCTGAGTCTTGAGCATCAGTTGGCTTCTTTTCAGCTTCGATAGTGTTGGGCTCTACTGTCTTTCCGCTCCTCAATGTCAATGCTTTACAATTTTCTTTCCCCAAATTTCTTGGATTCTCCGTATCACTAGGTAAAGCACCTTGTGGTCAGTTCCTGAGTTCAATAGCAAGCTGGCCCATTTGGTTTTCCAAATTCTTCAATGTAGCTGCTTGGCTTTGAATTAAGGCATCATTCTTTGCCATGTATGCATTCAATAAACTCTCTAAGCTATTGGATGATTCAGCTTGAGCTGGTTTCTGAACTTGTTGGGAAAAACTAGGCGGCTGAGTTGGTCTAGGTTGGGCGTAGTTGTTACTAGTTTCAGCCCCTTGGTTACTCCAGGAAAAATTCAGGTGGTTTCGCCACGATGGGTTGTAGAAGTTGGATTACAGTCCTTGCCTTCCTCGATTTTGGTTCTGGTTACCCATGTAATATATGGATTCGGGGTTGGATGGACATTCTTTGAACAAATGTCCTTCCCCACAATAAACACAGGCTATACTCTCAAATTGGTGAGGTGGTTGGGCTGCAAAACTATTAGACCCATTAGTGGTAAGATTCTTAAGCATTGAGGAAATTGAAGATACCTAAGATGTAAGTGAAGTGAGAGTGTCCACTTCATGTATTCCAGCAACTCGTCTTCCTGACGCGGCTCGATTGGTCGGCCATTGATAATTGTTACTGGCGATCCTCTCGATCATTTCGTAAGCCTCATTATAAGACTTAGAAAGGAGAGCACCGTTACCAGAAGCATCCACTACCATCATCGTGTAAGCATTGAGACCATTATAAAATGTCTCAAGTTGGATGCAATGTGGGATTCCGTGGTGAGGGCATTTCCGTAATAGCTCTTTGTATCATTCCCATGCCTCATACAAGGATTCATCATCCATTTGTTGGAAAGCAGTGATCTCGTTCCTCAACTTAGCATTCTTACTAGGCAGGAAATACTTCATGAGAAATCTTTCGGCTAACTTTTGCCATGTAGAAATTGAGTTTGGTGGCAATGAATTCAACCAGGCCAGAGCTCTGTCCCTTAGTGAGTACAGGAACAACTTCAATCGTAATGCATCTTCGAAAACTCCAACTAATTTGAAAGAGTCGCTCGCCTCCATAAATAGTCTTAAATGAAGATTAGGATCTTCTGTAGGCATTCCACTGAATTGGCCCACTGTCTGAAGCATCTGAAACATGACTGGCTTCAGCTCAAATTGTTGTGCCTCGATTTCGGGTCTCCTAATACCCGGATTAAGATCATTAAATACTAGCACAACATATTTTCTTAAGGCTCTATCCCTATTGTCAGCAATAAGGATAGGATTTTGAGGAAGGTTTGCTCCATTTCCTTGATTCATAAACTCAAAATTCATTCCTTCAGTCCTTCTCCAGTTTGCTTGTCTTCTTCGCTGTCGAAAGGTTCGTTCTATCTCAGGGTCTACAGGGAGTAAGTCAATAATCTGGTCAATACTCATAAACACCTTAAATTATCAAAGAAAAATTAATTAAGTTAAAAATTAAATAGAAAAATAAACTAAAATGTATGACTAACAAATTCACAAATAATGACTTTTTTTAAAACAGTCCCCGGCAACGGCGCAAAAAACATGGGACGACGGAAAAATGTGCAAGTGTACACAATAGCAACAAGTAATAAAGTGACAAGTAAATGTCGAGTTATTGTACCCACAGGGACTGTAAAAAGAATTATTTATGAAAGTATTTGTAAAACACTTTGGTGAGGTAAAAATAATTTGGTTTTAGAAGATGGGAAAAAACTATTTAAAAACTTAAGTAAATGATCTAAATAAAATAAAAGAGTTCTAGTGCACGATTTCAAATAAGATTTAATCAATGTGACATACTTGTGTTGGATTAATTATTTTTCTTTAACTTAGAATTACTAAACTCATATTTATATTGTTACGAAAAAATTCACAGCAACCTGGTAATTTGCTAACTTATAAACAAATTTACATACCAAAAATCCATTCATCTCTTGACATATCCCTATGTTAATTCAACTGACTAAACAGATTCTAGCAAGCAAACATGCTATTGCACATACATACTCATTAAATTGAACCAATCTCTTGCATATCCCTATGTCAATTCAAACGATTAATTAAATCTAATAAGCATATAAAAGACTTTGTGAAGTAACAAGATACCCCTACCTTGAAACAATTTAATCACAATAATCTTGCAAGTTATGCAAGGCAATAATATCGCCAGATACATTGCTAATTTACCCTTCAGCTACCTTAGAAGAATAAACATGCACTGATTAAGTATTGTGTCAACTAATTACAATTGCAATCCGTTTAAATAATTAATTCATTAGTTACCTCACAGTCGTAACCCAAGAATAACTTAGGCATGGTTTTACTTAATCAAGCATCTTACCGAGGCTTATAACAGCATAAACATCATTTTAACAATTTAAGCAGACAGAATATAATCAACCCAACACAAACATAATTTAAGTTTAATTGATTAAAATAACCATTTCAATATCATAAATGTTCATAACCATGTTCGTCAAAACAAAAACAAAATTTAAAGAGATATGGAACAAGAAGCAAATCTGGTGTTTCTCCGTGGCTTGACTAGTTGCTCCACTCTTCGTTCTTCGTTGGCCTCAGCTATCAAAGTGGCTTATGAACACCTAAATTGCTGCTCCAAATGGCTAATGAGAGCCTCTTTCCCAAGAGAAGAAATTGGAACTTGAACAAGAGGGAATGAAATGGAAGAAATGAGATGAAAGTGAGAGAGGGAATGAGAGAATGATGTGAAGTGAGGGATGCTTTAAATGATCAGCAAGGGGTGGCTTTTATAGCTGATTGTGGCTGTTAAAAATATCAAATTCAAGCAGCCAAAGAGCCCTCCCTTGGCCGGCCACACACATGGAAAAGTTGAGAGTTTCAACTTTGCTATTTTAAGCTTGGGGCAAATCTACAAAGCCATAATTTAAGGTGGGGTTTGAATGCAATTTAGAAGTCTTTTGAGGGTATTTTTGCAAGCATATTTAATCAGCTAAAATGCTGATTTGGGTCAGCATATGGACGGTTCTGGGCTGCCCATTTAGTGGCTGGTTTGGTTCACTCAATCTGGCTCGACCAGTGCGGTTCAACTGGACCCTTTCTCTATAATTAATTAAAAATAATTTATTTAACCCAAAGTAAATGGGGAATAAATTAAAATTAATTAAATTATGAATTAATACACATTTCTGGACCGTCTTAGGCTGGAAATTAACGTGCCTTGATACTTCAAATTGCTTCTTGGTTTTGTGCTTTTAGCAGTGCCAGCCGAGCCAATTTTTGCCCTTTGCGCGAATTTGTCGAAAATAGTCAAAATTAGTCAAAGTTAAGTGTAAAATTAAATAAATTCACCATGTTCATATTTTTAACATGACTTAATTATTTTATAATATTTAATTAATTTTCAACAAGAATTTAACCGGATTTGCATGAATTTAAGAAAAATTGGGTATGAAAAAGTATATAAATTTTTATGTTTCCAGCATGCCATCTATATCTAGTGGATCCACCATGCAATGTTTCCAATAAAACCAATCATACAGGGCATAAAACTGAGATTTAAGCACTTAATTCATGATATAAAAATTTAATTTAAATCTTGTCACTTAGAAATTTTAGTACCAACATAGATAAACACAATAAGTGTCTTTGTCCATGGATCTAAAACCAATCATTAAACCATCATCAAGTTCTCTAATATACCATAATCCATTCTCCAATTATTATTAAATACAATCCAAATGAATCATACCAAACACACAATTCACAATTTCCATAAATCATTTACAGATATACTTATATAAAATTAAAATCAATTTTAGTTATCTAAACCATTTGACATATAATTGAATCACTAGAAACACAATTAAAAACCTCAATTTAGAACGTAAATAGGCATGTTTACAATTTGCCTTTAAAAACCATCCACCTTTAAACTTTGCTTCTCAAGCCAAAGTGTATCAAGTAGTTGTGTTTGGACCTCAATTCTGCTTAACAATGGCCCCTCACTGTTGTGGAGTTTAAACAAAGATAAAATACATATTACAAAGCTATCATTAACAACAAGAAAATTTTAAAAATCATGAATTACATGAATCCAAAATGCCTCTCCAATCTACCTTATAGAAAACTCAATGTATAGTTGAGACACAAATTTTAGCCCCTTAATGGCCTTCTCTGCACCAAAAACCATTTCTAAACATCATTTCTAATCTATCAACACAAAACCTAAGTATCAATTTTATCAAACAAACCATTTCATAATTTTTTGGAAAATCAACTCATGTTCTTAGTTCAAAATAGATTTGTCAAAATTGATCAATCAAAAGAGTTTAATCTTTTGTTTTCTTATCAAAAACCTCTTAATAGACATGATTTGAGCTTAGATATCCACATAAACTTGAATTCCAACCCAAAACTAGGAATTCACCATTGATGAATTTCATGTTCAAGAGAGAAGAGATTAAGATTTGAAAAACCATTTTAATCGATTTAAATTGAAAATAATGATTAAAAACTAACTTTAAAATGAATTTAGAGTTGATAAATTACCTTCAATTGATCTAGAATCATCAATATTAAAGACTGGATCAATATCTTTGAAGAACTCGGATGAATTTTTTCCCAACTTTAAAAATCTTTTTTAGAGAATTTTGAGAGAATTTGGAGAAAATAAAAGATGAGATCTAATCTTTGATATGTAGACTTCGAAAATGAAAAATAAAAACGAGAGAAAACACTTAGAAATTGAGTGAAAATTGTGTGTAAAGTGAGGGGCTTGCAATGTTTTTGAGCTAAGGAACCTCCATTTGATTTTCAAAAATTGGGGAAATTGCCATCAGACTACTCCCACAATTTCCTTATTTTACAAAGCAATCTTTTCCCTCCAAAATTTTGAAAATATGGGTAATTTTCCATAAAACCACTCAAACATTTCCCTTGTTTTGCGACATGGTCCTATTTAATTAAAACATTAAATTCTCTCAATTAAACCCATTTTAATATATTTTTCAATTCTAATTTGACCCAAAATATTTATTTTACCCAACAATTTTTTAAAGTATATAATTAATTCTTCTAAAAATATTTTAATTTTCTGGAATATTATTTCCCAATTTTTTAAATGATATTAAGATAACTAAATTAAGAGAAAAATTACTCATAACCTCGATTAACTCCTAATTTTTCACTCCAAATTCGGTAAACTTACCCAAAACTACTAGACCTATTTTTAGGTCCTTACAAAAACATTTTTGACTTCACTATCAGACATTTGCAAAACCGAAAAGCTATGACTTACTTCTTGTTCGGAAGTCGATACATTACTATTTACTTCATTAGAGTCAATATAATCAGATTCTACAAACATTCCTTAAATCTATAAGAAAAATAGGGGTTAGATCGGATCAATTATTATCACACTCTCATAGGTTTATATGACATGCAATTTCTAGAATTTAACATGCTACGTTCAGTCTGAGAATTGACATTCCTTGGTTTCCTCCCCATCTCAGATTTGGGTGGTCTCTCCATCCGGGATTGTATGTATTAGAATAGGGATTTCAACCCTTATTTTTGATATTTTTCACATCCTTGGTGGGATTGTTAATGTAGTGGAAGAGTGGTTTGTCTCCTCTATAGATAGATGCTGCATTCTTCTCAGCTTTTATTCGGTTGATTTTGTCCACTAGTTATTGGTATTTGTGATCCTCCTAGACAGCCTTTACTGTAAATGGTCTTTGCCTTAATGTATATCGTTCAGTAGACCATTGGCAAGAGTTCATTGCCATAATTTTTATTAATTCGTACACATCCTCGTACGTTCTGTTCATTAAGGCTCCTCCTGCCTCTCCATCTAATCTTGACCTCGAATGCACATCCAACCCATTGTAAAAAGTTTGCAGTCGTAACCACTCAGGTATTCTGTGGTGTGGGCATTTTTGAATCAGTGTTTTAAAATGCTCTGACACTTCATGCAAGCTTCCCTCTTTTAACTACTTGAACAATGATATTTCCCTTTTTAGCTGAACTATCTTGCTAATGGGGAAGAACTTTTGTAGGAATTTCCCTGTGAGTTCGTTCAATGTCGTGATTGATCCTACTACCTATGGATCTAGCCAAGAAAAGACGTTATCAATTAATGAAAATGGGATTAACCGAAGTCTAATCGTGTCATCAATAACCCCATTGTATTTGAAGGTATTGTAAAGCTGAAGGAACCATTTTGAATGCTGACTCGGATCTTCCGTCATCATTCCTTAAAATTGCAAATTATTTTGAATCATCTAGATCATAGCTGGTTTAATTTCAAAATTATTGGACATGATGGATGGCTCGTTATACTCCCTTGAACCATATCAAGATTTGGTAGCGCATAATCTCTCATAGTCCTCTCGTTATGTGCCATATTTATATTTGCAGGTAGTTGTGGTGGTGGTGGTGGATCTTCTAGATTATTATAATTAGCCTTGTCAAATAGTGGATTTTGCATTTGATGTTGCTGTTGTTGTTACCGTTGACGATTTCTAGGTATTATTCTTTCTAGATCTGTAACTGACTTTATAGGTGTTCCCTTATGACAAGTCATACACTAAACCTGAAAAGACAAGATTAGTAGTAAATAAGAAATTTTTTTGTAACTATAGCCTAAAAATTTCCTAATTAGTCTATGAATATGGAAAAATTAGAATCAATATAATGACATTGCCTCCTTGGCAATGGCGCCAACAACTTGACCGCCTCCGGACATACCAATGCCTAGAGTAGAAATCCTGCACAAAAGATGTGAAAAGCGGTATCTTGAAGTATATGGGTCAGGTTGTAATATAGTTACAACGGAGTACGTATGTACTCTGAGGATCGTACCCAATAAAGGCAAGCACTAAATTAATTCTAATCTAAACATAAATAGATTTAATTAGTTTGTTAATTGAATTATAGTACGAAGAATTAAAAGAATGAGTTTGATTAACTATGCTAAAAATAATAAAAAAGGAAATAAATGAAAAACAAGAAATCAAATAATTGAATATGTATCAAATCAGGGTATGGGTAATTAGCTCACTTTGGTAGTCAAAATCAACTATTGTCTCGGGCTTTCTTGTTCAATCAACTGTAGGATCTTCCAATACATCCACTAAAATACTAAGTCTGCAAGAACTACTTATCTTCTGACCTCACAGTCTAGACCGGTTCAGGGTTAAGGTGTTCACGGATAGGCCATACAAAATTTGGGTTAATTTCCATGTTGATTAATTGCTAGGGTTGTCATTCATCCTTTCTTGAATAGCTGATCCATTAAGAAATACCTACAAAATAGTTAATTATTCATACCACCATTTGCTAATCCCCTACAAGAGGATTAGCTCCTCATAGATCTAATAAACGATATAAACTTCATGGAAAGAATGAACATAAAGAATAATTCAAGAACAAAATTTAGAAAAATCCTGATTTGTATTGAAATTAAGTGCAAAAACCTTACAAAGTTTGATAGTATTTCCAGAATTTTATTTCCCCATAACAAGAATGGAAATAAAACCTAAAACTTAAGAAAACAGAAAAAAATAAAGACTAAATCTAAAGAGAAAATTATACAATATATGAATGGTGTGAGTAATAAGTGCTAAATGAATCTATTTATAGACTTTAGGGTGATCCTCATCCTTAAGCCTAGGTCAATTGCTATCCTTATGCTTAATGTTTGATTGTGCAGGCCAAAATGCCCCTGGCTTGTAATTATTTCCCATAAAAAGCCGATGTTGTGACACACCAGGTCTTGTGTCATGACATCGAGGGCAGTATGCTCAGCTTCAGGGTATCTTCAAGGGTATGTCTCTACATCCTCAAGCTGTGTCGCTACATTGAAGGCAATCTTGGAATTCTTCTATTCTGCTCCATATGTTGTGACATCCAATGCTTTTTGTTGCAACCTAGCGACCAGTGTCGAGTTAATATGCCTCATAATGGTCTCTTGAACACTCACAAAGTATATTAGCTCACTAGTAGGCCTCATTTGACTTCTAAGGTCAATAAGACTCAAATTACTCATTTTATTAAACTCACTAAACTTATGAAAATGTAATTAAAACTTAACTAAAATGCTTATGTTCAAGCTCCTAAAGTGTGAAAACTAGTTTAATATGCTACACCAATTACGGAAGATCAACCACATGCATTAATAACCTATTGGCAGGCCAATTATATCCTATCCTATGTTCATCAGGGCTCGATACAGGTAACCGCATAATATTTTACAATTCAATTACATTTCTTACCTTGAATTAACTTTATGATTATAGCATCATATAGATATATAAATACAAATATTCAAAAAATATAATTCACAAGTCAATATAATATTACAAATTATTCTAATTTAAACCATACAAACTTACTAGGGCCAAATTGTAGAGATAGTAAAAGTATAGGGACTAATCAACAACTCTTTTTTCCTCAATTGTCAACTAGTTCTTGATCTATAAAATAATTTATTTCAATTTATTAGCCTCAATTTCATATAATATTCAATTTAGTGCATATGACTTCCTATTTACATTTTTTTCATATATGACCTAAACTTTTACATTTTATACAATTTAGTCCCTAAACCCAAAAAATTCAAATTTATCACAAATTCTTAAATTTTTATGCTAGCTAATAGGCTGTTTAACGTCACAGTAATAATGTGCAAGCATACTCTGTCGATGCAAGTATACTAGACAGATATGAGTCTGTCGGATATCAATCCCACGAGGTTGGTTGTCTTTTGTCCAGACTAACATGAAATTGAAAGTAATCACCAACGCTAGAAAAGAAAAATAAAAGAAACAACTGGAGAATACTATTCCTAGATAGCTCGACTTGAATCTATCTATTCCATCTTGTGTCGCACTCAAGGCTCCTTGTCAAGAGCTAAGCTGTATCATTTTCATGTCGGTTCACTTGTCGGAGCTTAAGCCGCCATAGCCGAAAGCTTCAAGGGATAAGTTGAAGAATATGATCCAAAAAGTTCTCTTTTTTTTCTTTTTAATGTGAATATTTATATTATTCCTCAAATATCCTAGGTGTCCTTTCATTAGAATCATGCTGCCTCTGTATGTACAAGTCAGTTGTACCAGACTAGACAGCTCACGCATTTTTGTTCCTATCTGAATGGTTGTCAAGTGCAACGACAATGCTGGGCATAATTTGAAATTACTCATGCAGCGACATTAGTACCAAAATATGAAAAAATTAATGGTAAATAAGCTAAGGTCCACTGAGTCATAAAATGTAAATTACTGAACTGAAAATACTAAAATATGTGCTAAAGATAACTAAATGGGAACAAATTAACCAATAAGTAGGGAGAAAGTCTATTGTAACCCCCCAAACCCGGCCCAGACGTTATGGCCGAATCTGACGTGCCACATTGGAGTTGAAAACCCACGTTCCGTTTTAGTGTTTTAAAACCATATATTTTGTTGAGTTAACAAAGTGTATAGAAGTCGGGCACCGTGAGGTATCCGAGATAGAGGAGGTGAGCCATAAGGCTGCTTAAGTACCAAGCTCTTTGATCGGATCCAATCCTAGGCATGCCCACAACCATAGCCACACTTTGTTATATCGAGTTTAAATTTGTTTAAGTGGACGTCTTTGGAAAAAATCGATTAATCGTGGTGTTGAGATATTTTGAAAACAAGTATCGCTTTGAAAACACGCCCTAAGTCTAGCCCATTTGAACAATTATCAACCGCTTTTGAAGTTATTAAAATAAAATAATCCCGAGAAGAAATAAAAGAAAAGTTAAAATGGCCTTATTACAACCCAAAATAAATAATAATTAAAGAGAATTAAATGAAAACCAACGCTATTTAAAGGTCCAAAGCGATCACTTGTGGCCACTCTGAATCCCTCCTACCAAGTCCCCACATCAAGGCTCACCGCAAGGTTAAGGAAAGGGGTGAGTTTGGAAACTCAGTACAACAAGCCCTTTTAGAGCCCAAAACAATAGCACTGTTGGGTCTAAGCCCAAACCCAATCTCAAAGTATGTATTGGGTCAGTAGCCCTTTTCATATCTCATATCCCATAACACCGGGCCAAGCCTTTTCAAGTTTCATATTATCGGGCCAAGCCTTTATCAGAAACGGATGGCCCATAGGCCCATTTCAATATCACATGTAATGTCAAATGAAAGAATGCAACCCATTTGGGAGACTACTCAACCCACCATCCGCTACTCTCCACCCGTACCAACCAACACACCATGTGGGATTAACTTGACCCACCCCGCCATAACTCTCCAACGGCAAGATAGTCATGATCATATAACCGAGGCCTAGCCTCTTTTAATAATCGGGCAAAAGCCCTTTTAATAATCAGGGCATAAGCCCTTTAATAATCGGGCATAAGCCCTTTTGATAACTGGGGCATAAGCCCTTTTGATAACTGGGGCATAAGCCCTTTAATAACTAGGGCATAAGCCCTTAAATAACTGGGGCATAAGCCCTTTTGCACTTCCTCCATCCATATAAAAACCCAACCCAATGCATTTATGAACATCTCATGTGCATATCATACATATCATGTGCATATCATACATGTCATGTGCATATCATACATATCATGTTTATCAAAATCCCATGCATTAAGTTCATATATAAACCCTAGGGGTATAATGGTCATTTTGACCTAGGGGCAAAATGGTCATTTTCATATTATAAGGGTAATATCGTAATTTTACAAAAAATTAGGGATTTTTCCATGTTCATCATCAGTTACTAACTATTCATTTGTGTAATCCGCGTTTCTAGCCCACTTTTAACGAAACCGAGTTATTGGGCCTAAAACCCCTAATGGGCCCTACTTAGCCGATTTTGTCATCTAGGCCCATTTAGCCTATATCCATAATAGTATTAACAGTTTTAACATGCAATTTAACAGATTTCTGTTTTCTACCAATTTTTCCCAAATGGGCCCAAAAGCCTATTGGGCCCTATTGCAGCCCCTCGAGGCCTAACTTACTGTGAATGCCAAAAACACGCCGTTACCGTTTCCATTATTCCAGATCATCATCTCATCGATTCTAACTAACTAGTGAGCGTCATTGCTCACAAGTCCTCGAAATGCCGAATTTCGATTTTCGCTTTTCAAAGATTTATCGCTTTAAGCTATGAAAAAGGGTTCGTTATAAACCCGATTTGCGATATTCCTTGACGAGATCTCCTATGCGATTTGTCCTATAATCAACCACTTATAGATTAGACCATGTTATTATTAAACCAAATCGAAAACTACCTATTATCATCACTTACACCTTCGCCACCATCCACAATGGCCCTTGGGTTCATACCTTTACCGGTTGATGACTAGATTTAGTCACTCCGATGATCCAAGCTTTTCACACACTCTCGATCGGTAGCCTTTAATCCTCACTAGCACCAACAAACCAAATAACACCAAAAACCCTTTTAGCCTTAGTCGACGGAGGGTTTTCACTTTTCTTAAACCACAAGATACAAATGGAAAGAAGGTTTGAATACTTACCAAGAGATCTACTCATTGAAGAACGCTCCAAATACCTTCCTACCCCATATCCGCTAGAATCCAACTTAAACGTGCGTGAAAATAGATCTAAATATTAATTCCGAATCACTAAAATATGAAGCTTTCGGCTTTTCAGAAAATATTAATCTAAGCTATTTAGAGGGTTAGTACACACCTGTTATGGGTTGAAGTTGAAACATTTCCAAAATCAATCGCCTACAATAACCACCACTTGTCACTCAAACTTAACTAATCCAATATCAATATATGTAAATCCTAAGCACATCACCATACTAACATAAGGGCATATTCGTCATTTTACCATACAGGGGTATTTTGGTAGTTTTACAAATTGAGGGTATTGCGGTAATTTCACAAACCAAGGGTATTTTAGTAATTTTGTAAATCGAGGGTAAAATAGTAATTCTGTAAATCAAGGGTAAAACAAGAATTTATAAATCGAGGGTAAAATGGTAATTCAAAATCGAGGTAAAACAGTAATTCAGAAATCGAGGTAAAACGATAATTATGTAAATCGGGGTAAAATGGTAATTATGTAAATTAGGGTAAAACGGTAATTCTATAAATCGAGGGTAAAATAGTAATTCTATAAACTGAGGGTAAAACGGTAATTTTGTAAATCGAGGGTAAAACGGTAATTTTACAAATTGAGGGTAAAACGGTAATTCTATAAATCGAGGTAAAACGGTAATTTTACAAATCGAGGTAAAACAAGAATTCTATAAACTAAGGGTAAAACGGTAATTCTATAAATCGGGAGTACTTTGGTAATTTTACAAGTCGAGGCATTTCAAGAATTGGTAAACTAAAGTATTCTAAACATGGATAACAATACGAATGGGCCTAAAGCCTATTCTCACCCAAATGGGCCCACACGCTCGTGTGGCCCTTTTAGCCCAAACCTAGCCACAGATATGCGATTCACCTAGCCTAGTCCAATATTTACTACACAATCAAACAACTTATCCAATTGGGCCCAGAGGGCCCATTGGGCCCATATGGCTCCTTTCTACCATCGCGGCCAAGTAGCCATCCAACAACAAGAGTAGTGATAAATACACACCGATAGGAGATCGGAGTTAATCCACGCTCCGAGCACTCTTAGCCGACGCCCAACCCAAACGAGCACGCCATACAACGAAAGGGATCAGCCAAGAAAGGTACATTTACTCTCCTCATGGTTCCCTCTATTTAAAGCCAGCTTTGTATCCACTCTTATATTAGCTTCCTGATGTGGGATCCCTCCAACATTAGAGTTTAAATTCAACACCAATTCTTGCCACCTGTTAGCAAAATAAATGCTCTTTGCTTGCCATGGGGTTCGAACCTATGCCTCCCTTAAATGCTCCACACGCTACTTGCCACTAAGCCACAAGGCTTTTTGTGTCATTTATTTAACACAATAATTTAAAAACCCTCATCCAAGCATCCAGGTTTTTTTTTTTCACTTAATACCAAAATTTTTGCTAAAGCCCAAGTTTGAACCTAAGATTTCTCCAACACTTCTCAAAGCCATTAACCACTAATAGCAAACATTTAATTGTTTCATTTCATTGCACAATTAAATACCTATATACAACCTCTTTACGGACCCCTACTCAAGGCCCAATACTTCTAGGCCCAAATTCGGGGTGTTACATCTATGTTCTTTCTAGTACTATCACACCCTCAAAGTTGGGTTTTTACTTGTTCTTAAGTAAAATAGAAACTTGCAAGGCTACACAAGAATTTACTAAGGTAAATTATCATTCTAGCAACTTGAAACACCTAAAATCCGAATGAATGATTCACATTTAGATGACAGAATATTGCATCGACAATACATAAGTATGAATAAATAAGATTGCATCTTCATTGAAACCAGTATCATGCTTCAAATATGAAATTCTATCTACCAGTATAACATTTATTGGACAATATATTTTTTTTTTTAGTGAACAAGGGATGTCATTGAAATATTGTACCCTTGTTCCTGAGAAGTAACGATGGAGTGCAACAAACCCCCAGGGAGTACGTAATTGCGCTGACATATACTCGTGCAACAACAACCTTTGGCCAGATTCATTTTTCTAATGGTTGCATTGAAGTGTTCCCTTTTTAACATTTCACAATACACCCACTTTGGAGTGTCTCTTATTCATAACTATATATACATATGAGTAGCTATAAAAAGCAGATTCATTCAATATTCAAGGAATGCTACTAGTCATCCATTACTAATGCAGGCTAAATCATTCATCAAAGAATTGAATATACAAAATTCAGTTAAATTTATTCAACTCATTCATTGATAGTTCACATGATTCAAGAATTAAGCATCGAATGTAACAAATTTTTTAACACATTTGCATTAACCATAAATAAACCTTGAATGCTACATTAATATTAAAAAAAAGTCAAATGCAGGTGTATTTCTAATCCCCATATGTATTCCCCCAAACTTAATGTTCGCATTGTCCCCAGTGCACTAAGATTAAAATGCGATGACAATAACAATGCAATGACAATGTTCACTAACAAAATGAAAATTACAGCTAGATGCAATGCATGAATGCTTCAGCTAAAACTTAAAATAAACTAACTCAGTTTTCCTCGACCATCAATGTGGCTGCATGATGTTTCCTTTTCCTTCGTCTTGCACTTTTAGTCTTTGGAGCACTTTTTCTTCTTTTCAATGGGCTTCTCATGGTCCTCAGATCGCTCCTCAGTTTTTGGTGCTGCCTCAGCATCATCGACTGCTTCTTGTGTATGTGGGGTTACCTTGAGTGGTCTAGTATAGACCATAATAGCCAATGAATTGTAGTGCTCCTCACTTGTTACCTCTGCAGCTTCTACCGGTCTAGCTCCATCATACTCCTGATTATCATTAGTTGCATCCAAAAACTCAGATGCATTGACAATGTCCTCAATAGATTCTTTATCAGTAGCTTCTATCTCAATATTTTCTTCCTCGGCCTTCTCATTCACAACTTCAACACGGACGTTCTCCTCTTCCACAATTACTTCCTCTTTAACAGCAGATGCCTCTTGACCAACAATGATGTCACCCTCAACCAGGCTATCAATCCTTCACATGCACTCCTCAATGTCCCTTGAGTCCTCTTCTTTCTCAACATCAGAGAGATATACATAATGGAAGGGGATTTCATCGATCTGTTTTAGTCCCCTAGGCCATCTTTCTAGGAGGAGGGTTCATACTCTCAGATAATCAATGGGAACACTGGAAATTCTGGGAGTGGGGTCGTGCTTAACTGACGTAATATGGCTACAATAGAGTTGTTATAGGTCCTGGTATAAATGTAGAACAAATTTTGTAATTTGTCCGTATCCTCTATTATAGCGACAAGCCTGATATGCATATTACTGATGGAATTGGTCAACTTCTCGATATCCTTCATTTTGTGCAGCAATGATGTCTCTGTAGTCAAGTTTGTTCCCTTGCTTTCTGCTTTTCTTGTCTTCCTGGTCTCTGCCTCCTTCATTGTCGATGTATCTTTTCCACGAGTCATTCTTTAAATAGACGCTTCATTGATCGGGCCTTTATTTTCTAAGACCTCATCATCATCATGGGGCACGATCCCTTTCTGCTGGCACAATAACATCACCAATGATCGGAAAACCAAAATTCCAGTTTCCCTTACGGCATAGTCAACATTTTTTTTGTGGAGTATTGCACCAACATCAATCTTTTTGCCCTTGACAATTGAATATATCAAGCACATTCTATCAAGTTTGACTATGGTACTATTAGTAGAAGGTAGTAGCTTGCAGTTGATAAAATGAAACCAGATTTTACTTTGTAGTGTCAGGAAGTGGCGGTGCATCGTATAATTCTTTCGATGTGAACCCGTCCACAATGCTCCTTCAATACATCAATCTTTCACCAACAAGTCCCTTTTTTTCGTCTGTGATATCCTTAATAAACTTGGAGTGTTCATCGACATCCACCTTAGTGTTGTACATCTCATTGATTTTTTTAGCATCCCATGGGATTAAACCTTCTCGAACCAAGATAAACTCCAACTTATGGTCATAAAGGCTAGTGTAAAACTTACGTACCAATGAAAGAGAATAGCTTTCAGGATATGTGCTGAAAGCCTTTGATTCGAGCTCGATTTAGTGTTGATTCGAGTCATTTAGATGGCTTGACCGTGAAATTAAGCAAGTGTTGATTTTTAACAAAGTAAGCTGTAAAAGATGAAAAGATAGGTTTAGACAAGGTTTGAAAGATAATTAAATTGGCTAATGGAGTAATTCGACAATAGACAGCATGTTTGGTCTTCCTATTCAACTAATAATTAACTCTAATGAGCTGAATAAACTTGATTCAATGCTTGATAAGCTAAAGAGTCATAACGGCTTTTTAATTTCTCCTTGGACAGCCAAATGAGCAGCAACCAAAAATTAATGTCATTTGGCACATGAACAGCCCCCTTTATGTGAATGCTTGAATATAAACGGTCAAAAGATGTGAATGGACAAATTGGAATATCCACCATCATGTGAAAATGTTTGGGAACTGAATGGGCTTGTGTGAACAGCTCCTTGTCCATTGAACTCCTCAAATAATCGCTTGGAGAAGCTCATAACAGCTGCTGGTCTTAAATTCATTCATTTCTTTAATGCTAATCAATGCACCAGCTGGTTGAATTGGTTAGTTCACCTATAAACACAATTAAACTTTAATTAGCTGTAGTAACTAAAACTCATTTAATAAGCTAAAACAAATTAAATGGCTGTAGCAAATTAATTAACTTAGAACATATTAATTGTCGAATTTATTTAAACAACTAAATAAAATTAAAACAACTTAATTACTTAAACTAAAGTAACTAAACACATTTAAAGTTTAATCTAGTAACTATTTAACTAAAATTTAGCTTGCAATAAGCTGTATAGAATGCATGGTGTTGAGCTCCATGCTTGCCTGATGAGTTCGACCACCTCCCCTCCCCAAGTTCAATCAATGTGACTTGCAATGGCATCGTGAAACTTCTTGGCACAAGACCGATTAATGGGACCTTGTAGCAACTAAATGGGATTGG
Organism: Gossypium arboreum; assembly: GCF_025698485.1. Taxonomy (NCBI): domain Eukaryota; kingdom Viridiplantae; phylum Streptophyta; class Magnoliopsida; order Malvales; family Malvaceae; genus Gossypium; species Gossypium arboreum. The sequence continues at coordinate 64,547,310 of NC_069079.1, read as the reverse complement.
CCATAGCTTTTCGAGTTAGGATTGCATCAGTCTCCCGCTTCAACATAGAGATGGTTCTAGTGACTCTTTTGCCTAAGTCTTACTGTTGCAAAAGGAGAATGCTGTAACACCCCATACCCGAGTCCGTTACCGGAGTCGAACACAAGGCGCGTACAGACTTAAATTAATTATTTTCACAAAAAAAAAATTCAGACAGGCTGGCTAACTGCATCATTGTCGCCTTAAAAATCATATCTCGAGTTCCAAAACTCGAAAACTGATTCCGTAAATTTTCCCTGAAATTAGACTCATATATCCATCTGTGGATTTATTTCTAGAATTTTTGGTAGGGCCAATTGGTACAGTTTATTAGTTAAATTCTCCCCTGATTCTGGGTTCGACTACTCTGACCTTCATGTATTACAACTTGGATATCTCCCTGTACAGAGCTTCAATACTCATGACGTTTGTTTCTAATGAAACTAGACTCAAAGGGGAATCTATAAATATAAGGCATGACTTCTAATTATCTCTGGATAATTTATGAAAAATTTTCAAAGTCGAAACAGGGGATCCAGAAACCGTTCTGGCCCTGTTTCACGAGAACTTTAATATCTCTTAATATACTGTTCATATGTTCGTTTCGTTACTTTCATATGAAAATAGATTCATCAAGGTTAGATTACATAATTTATTCACTATTTAATTCCATTCCTACAAATTTTAGTGGTTTTTCAAATCCACACCACTGCTGCTGTCAGCATCTGTTTTCAAGGTAAACTTTACCTATTTCGTGGTTTCCATGAACCGACTAGAGTTTTGTCATACATAGGTCCACATATAATCATATTTAGCCCTTCCAATGGCTGATCATTTGCCCAACACTTCCATTCCAGTCCATAGTCACATCATGAAACCATACATATATACATAAACACAAATGGTCTAATGCCATACTCCACTTCTACGAGCCATTTTCGCATGGCTGTACACACATACATCACAAAACGTACTTGAAAAACAACAAAGGGTAGTCCTATACATGCCATATCCAGAGTTCAACTAAAAAAGTACCAAAAGGGCTTTGATAGTGTGGATGACTTCAACTTCGATGATCCCGAATCCGATAGCTAACGAACAAAATCTAGAAAACAAAGAGCCAAAGCAAACGGGGTAAGCATTTTAATGCTTAGTAAGTTTCAAGTAATGAAATCGGCTTCGACTAAAGTATTACGTTCACATAGCTAAATGAATCACTTTATTTATACACATTCTCATAATCATACTTACTTCACACTTCATCAACATACACACACAAGGTATCAACCTATCTAAGAGCCGAAAGTTCGTTAGTCGTTTGAACGAATACTATTTCAAACGAATCGACTTTTCCGATGCACATGCAAACATACCTTATCGTTTGGGTTTTTCGAGCATATTAATTGAATTTATTACAGCACAAAACGCTCACCTTCAAACCAAGTTTCTTCGGAATTTAGCCGGATATAACCACAAGCACAATTGCCTTGGTCTTAACCCGGTATAGCAACTTCGCACAAATGCCTTGGTCTTAGCCGGATATAACAACTCGCACAAATGCCTTGGTCTTAGCCCGGATATAACAACTCGCACAAATGCCTTGGGTCTTAACCGGATATAGCAACTTCGCACAAATGCCTTGGTCTTAGCCGGATATAATCACTAGCATAAATGCCTTGGGGCTTAGCCCGGTATCATTCAAATGCTCATGCACACATATATCAATAATCACGACACATCCATATTTCATTTTCACACTAAGGCTCAAACACAAAACATTTATCAAACCTTTCCAATTTCGGCTCAATAGCCACACACAAAGAGCATGATTTCAATTGACTTTACGACGTAGTCCCTACGCACATTCGGCTATCCGCCATAATATGACAAATCATTTCAATATAATTCAAGTAGGGTCATTACTCGAAGACTTACCTCGGATGTGGTCGAGCGATTTCGACGGCTATTCGATCACTTTTTCCTTCCCCTTATCCAACTGTAGTCCTCTAAGCTCTTGAGCTAATTCACACAAATTTAACTTATTAAAGTCTCATTATGCTAGGTTATGGCCGAATATGACAAGGAGTTTAAAAGGTCATATGGCCACCCTTTAGCTCAAATACACAATGGTCATGCACATTTTTAATCACATCAAGCAATTCAATACAATTCATTCGAACATCAAAGGGAAGCTCAAGGTACTTAGCCCATATATACATTAGACATTAGAGTCACATGGGTACGAAACCACGAATCGAATTCAATATACTAGTTAATATTTCCCCTTAGCTGAATTTTCTAAGTCAAGATAAAGCCTTCAACATGCTTACCTATGGCCGAACAACACATCAACCTATGTACTCATTCATGTGGCCGATTATGCATGTCTATGTTGAGGCCAATTATATACTCAATACCACACACAAATGGCATACCTTTTTCTAACTAATGCATTACATATTATAACTCAATACGCATCCATCATGTACTCCATAACCGAAACACCATCATATGTAAGTATATACCTTGAGATATTGTATATGTCATACCAATACGCCATGTACAAACATATATATATATGTTCAAGAGCCGAATCTCAAAGTTGATTATAACTAAACATAAACATAAATCCAAAACACAAATCTTACCTACCATGCAATAAGCATAAATCATACTTATGGGTATACCATGGCCTGTTACATCACAACACCATACCATTTCAATTTTGGTCATGGTTAAACAAAGAACTTAATGTCTCACTCAAAAATGCTAAAAAGAAAATCCAAGAGTCCTCAATCCACCATCACATGTATCATTATCAAGCTTCATATTTAGCATGCAATGGCATTAACACAAAATCCACCATGGCCAAATATCATCCCCATGACATAGCAAAGATTTGAACCATGGGCTAATTAGAACTCAAGCTAGCAACTAAAAACATGCATGAATCTCATGGCACAACCTCAAACATACCTTAATCTAGACACAAGTATGGCCAAACCTCCTCCTAATCCTCTTCCAAACCAAGCATGAAGCAAGAACTCCTTCCTTCTTCCTTAGAATTTTCAGCTCAAAGAAATGAAAAAAGATAACAATAATTTTTTTTTCTTTTTTCTTCAACTCAAGGCAAAATGGGGGGGGGGGAGAATGGATGAGACCATTTTTTTTTTCATCACTCCTCCCTTTCATTATTTTATTTTTCCTTACATACACCATTGTCACAACATGTTTTATGACATGTTTTTCCCATCACTCTTTGTCATGGCGGCCACTAGCAATTAGGGGAAATTTGACATGCAAGTCCTCCCTTTGATTACATGCACTATTAGGTCCTTATAGATTAGCCTATCACATTTCAAAAGTGTCACACAAGTCCTACTAACTGAATTCACATGCAATCGACTAAATCGAAGCTTGAAATTTTCACACATTCATAATTACATATTCTAGACAATAAATATTACGTTCAAACATTTCGGTGACTAGGTTTAGCGGTCCCGAAACCACTTCCCGACTAGGGTCAATTTTGGGCTGTCACAAATGCATTGTTCTGGGTAGAAGTTTTGCTTTAAGATGTTTTGAAATCGGTCTTTGGCCACTTTCATTAAAAAGATCACTGGCTTCTTTTTGTCTGTTGGCATGGAGGATTCTGACTTACGAACTGTAGTAGCAGAGGATGAATGTTTGATGCAAACTCATTTCAGTGATGATTTGAGTCGTTTAAATTTCTCAACCGTGAAATTGAGTAAGACTTGGTTTGTTTCAAAAGGAATGGAAAATATAGACAATGGCTTCAAACAAAGGTTGAAAAGAAAAATAATTAAGAAATGGATAGGGAATTCAACTAACAAAAGAATTAAAAGGATAATTGATAGATTGGGTGGAATGGAAAATAGAACTCAAGCTTCAAGAACGATTCAATACTATAAGGATTATTTCCCCGGGAATTATATTGCTTACCTTGACCCCTTACCTAAAGAGGTAGGAACCACATGTATACTGAACGCCACACCAAAAGGTGATAAGTTTTGTTTACAAAGGAAAGGTTGACGCCATAAGCTATGCTTGATAAGTCAAGTCAGACCTGAAAAGAACTATGAGAATTGGAAATCTCACAAAAGAACACTTGTTCATATAATTTGGCAAAAATTCCCTTTAAATAATTACAAAACAAACTATTTATAGGTTGAACATGTTCCAGCTTAATGGACACAAACTAATCAGCTTAAATGAGTTATTGATGGACTTAATTAAGCTAATTAAAACTAAAAGATCTTTGATGAACTCTAACTTATGTAACAGCAATGGACAATTTATTTAATCTTCCAAATTAGCTAATAATGAGCTCTAATGAGCTGAACAACCCATTACTTTGAGCAGCTGAATGGACAACGGTAACAATTGGCTTAAATTTGCACACAAACAACCTCTTTGTATGAATGCTTGAAGAAAACTGATGCAATGTGTAAGTGAACGAAATTGAATAGCCACTATCACATAAAAAACATTTGGAGGCTAAATGGCTTGTGTAATCGACTCCTTGTCCATTAAAATCTCCAAACGGTTACTTGAATAAGCTCATAACAACTACTGGCCTTTAATTCATCTTCATAACAGCTGAATTCATTTCTTCCTTTAAAGCCAATCCATGAAACAGCTGAATCAATGATTAATTCACCTATAAGCCCAATTAAACAAGTTAAATAATTAAGCAAGTTAAATGGCTGTAGCAAATTAATTAAGCTGGAACATATTAAATGTTGAAATTATTTAAGCAACTAAAGAACATTCAAAACAACTTAATTAATTAAACTAAGTATTTAAGCAATTAAAACAAAAAAAATTAATTAAACTAAACATATTAAAAGTTCAATCCAGCAATTTTTTATCTCAAAACACGTAAACTAAATAAAACTAAAATTAAGCTGAAACCAAATTAAATATTGCAGCAAATTGATGCACAAGCTATGTAACAGCCTGATTTAGACCCTAATCAGAGCGGTGGTTTTGGGACCACGAATCTGAGTCAGAAAAATATTTTAAAATTATTTTCTGTGTTTATTTTGTGTGAATTTATATCTGTGAAATTTTCGTGATTTAATTTTATCGTTTAGGTGTCCGATTAAATAAAAGGGCTTAATCGCGTAAAATGAAAATTTGGTTGTTATTTCTAAAAGGGACTTAATTGTTAATGGCTTTTTAAGTGAGAATCTTTATGTGGTAAATAGCCCATTTTCATGTTAGTTGGACGGTAATGGACATATTATATAATTCCATTATTATTTCATTAAGGTTAAAATAGGAAATGAAATAAAATGTTATAATATATCATATTATAACATAATAAGAAAACCATATTCATCATTTTTATTTCCAAATTTCTGAAACAAAAGAGAAGAACAACAAGCTAGGGTTCAACCATCTATTTAGCTCAATCAAGATCAAGAACCAAAGAAATCAGATTTGGATCGGGGAAAAACGAAAGTTGTCGACTAGTCGATCCATACCGGTTTTTTGTTGTCCGAGATAAGTTTATAAGCAAATAGACATACTTAATTTTAATTAAATGTAAAGTATAGATGCTGAATTGAAATATATGGTATTATAAATGCAATTGCCGAATATGTATAAGCTTGGTAATCATGTACGAGCATTCGTTCCGATCGAGTTACGACGTCCGAAAGCCCCGTATGAACCTTAGGAAAAGCTAGGATGCATATGTCATGACATAGGATTCCAACATATGTGTGTGCGAGTAAGACCATGGCATCGATTTGTGATCCCGATATGTGTTGACGAGAAAGACCCTATCTAGGACAGTGGCATCGATATGTGGCTACATGTAAGACCACGTCTAGGACGTTCGCATTATATGATTTATGTGATTATCCGAGTGACCTATCCAATTCCGAATGGTTCATCGAGCAAAGGTAAATCATGTACGGATGTGTAAAAATAGCTAAATGGCCAGTTATGAATTAGCTTGTTGGTTACTAGTAAAAGAGTAAGTATATAGCTCGATATTTGCTACAAGTAATGTATTATGCATATGTTGAATCAATGGGAAATTGCTATGTGTATTCGGCCTTATGACTAAGTGAATTGAATATTATTGAAATGATGCCTAACTATGTGCACATATGAGACCATGTATATTCGGTCACATATCAAGGTTAGGTATAAAAAGTTTTTTGTGATATATCAGTTTAAATATTGGAGGTTATGTGAATTAGGTTTTTACAATGATTATTGACTTGGAAAATTGTGAAAAATAAAATAGAATAAAATAAATAAAAATAAAGAACACATAAATTTTACGTGGAAACCCTTTCGGGAAAAAAACCACGGGCAGAGGAGAAGAAAATTCACTATGTCGAAAATTTTTTTTTTTTTTTACTCAAATACAAGAGGAATAGACTATGTCTATTTATAGGCTTGCAAAGCCATATTCTAGTAGGATTGAAACACCTTATCCTAATCAATATAAAATAGATGGAGTTTAATAAGGTTTAAAAACCTTATTCTAAAATAAAATAAAAGAAGTCTAGTTCTATATGGATTTTACTTTTATTTTATTTTCCATCGTATTTTATTTAAATAAGAATTTGGGTCACTTAATTCTAACAATCTCCACCTTGACACAAATTCTCAATGAACAAGTTCTTCATCGCGAACTTTCAATAAACAAGTTCTTCACCTCTTCCAAAAAACCCCTTAAGGGTTTAACTTCAACAATGAACACCAACCAAGTCTAAACAATGCTCAAACTTGGTTATAGGAAGTGACTTAGTCATCATATCTGCAGGATTTTCATGAGTGCTAATTTTGCTCACAACAATATCACCACGAGCAATAATATCACGAACAAAATGATACCGAATATCAATGTGTTTTGTTCTCTCATGAAACATTTGATCTTTTGTAAGAAAGATGGCACTGATCGTCACAAAATCTCGTGGCTGATTTGAAGGTCTTCATTGAGTTCACTAAATAGTCCCTTCAACCAAATAGCTTCTTTACAAGCCTCAAGAATCGCCATGTACTCAACTTCAGTGGTAGACAAAGCGATCGTAGTTTGCAAAGTGGCTTTCCAACTAATTGCACAACCTCCGATTGTAAAGACGTAACTGTGAGAGATCTTCTTCTATCAAGGTCTCCAAAAAATCAGCATCAACATACCCTATAACTCCATCTTTAGTTCTTCCAAACTGTAAGCAAACATTAGTAGTGCCTCGTAAGTATCTTAAAATCCATCGAATCGCTTTCCGGTGTTCTTTACCGAGATTCGCCATGTATCTCGCTAACCGCCCGATCGCATATGATAAATCGACGTGAACAAACCATAGCATACATGAGAGATCCTCTCGCACTAGAGTATGGAACATGTGACATGTACTCAATCTCATTATCTGATTGAGGAGATAAGGCCGATGAAAGTCTGAAATGGGCTGCTAAAGGAGTACTAACAGGCTTAGCACTCTGCATATTGAACTTGCAAAGAACTTTCTCAATGTACCCCTTCTGACTTAGGTACAATTTACTTGCTTTTCTATCTCTGAGAATCTCCATACCAAGTATCTTCTTTGCTGGTCCTAAATCTTTCATCTCAAATTCTTCACTTAGTTGGGCTTTAACCTTTCTTATCTCTCTTTATCTTTTGTCGCTATCAACATGTCATTAACATAAAGAAGTAGATACACAAAAGAACCATCACTGCTTTTTCTTAAAGTAGACACAACTGTCAAAACTACTTCTTTTGAAATCATGAGAAGTCATAAAGGAATCAAACCTCTTGTACCACTTGTCTTGGTGATCTGTTTCAAACCGTAAAGGGACTTTTTCAGCAAGCAAACATAGTCCTCTTTTTCGAGACTATAAAGCCCTCTGGTTGTTGCATGTAAATATCTTCCTCAAGTTCTCCATGCAAAATGCGCTTTTACATCTAACCGCTCAAGCTCCAAATCATGCATGGCAACAATACCAAGCAAAGCTCGAATCGAACTATGCTTAACAACCGGAGAGAACACATCTGTGAAGTCCACTCGAATTTGATCAGTAACCCTTTGCAACAAGCCTTGCTTTATATCCGGGTTCTTCAACTCCCGAGTCCTTCTTTCTTTTAAACACCCATTTACAACGAATGCCTTTTTACCTTTAGGAAGTTTTACAAGATCCCATGTTCTGCTTTTTGTGGAGTGATTCCATCTCCTCTTGCATAGCAAACATCCACTTTTCGAGTCTTCACAACTAATCGCCTCGAATAATTAAATGGCTCTTGATTCGCATCTATATCTTCACCACATTTAAAGCATAAGCAACTAGATCAACCTCGGCATACTTCTTTGGAGGTTTAATTTCTCTTCTTGTCCTGTTTTTGGCGATAGAGTATTGCGGTGAAGAAGCAACTCTATTCTCAATTTTGTATTGGCTTGAGGAGTTGATTCAGTATTAACTCGATGCTCCACCGCTTTTGGTTTTCTTTATTGGAAGAGTCTTTAAGAGATAAGTTAGGTAGCATAGCGGTTTCATCAAAAACAACATCTCGCTAATCACAACTTTTCTATTTTCGTGACACCATAACTTATAGCCTTTTACACCAGCTTTATAACCAAGAAAACGCATTTAATGGATCTCGGTTCCAATTTTCCATTATCAACATGAGCATACGCAGACACCCAAAAATCTTTAAATCGTAATAATTAGCGTAATTACTGCACCATACCTCTTGTGGAGTCTTTTTCTCAATGGCAACGGATGGAGATCGGTTGATCAAAAACATGCAGAGAGGTCGCTTCGCCAAAATGACTTCGTAAGTTGGCATTTGACAACATACATCGAACCTTCTCCATGATCGCTCTGTTCATTCGCTCGCAACGCCGCTTTGTGTGGAGTATGACGAATCGTCAAGTGTCTCATGATCCTTCGACTTGCACAATCTATTAAACTCATCGAATGTAACTCTAAGCCATTGTGCATGCGGAGGTATTTTATCTGCTTTTCCGTCTGCTTTTCAATCATAATTTTCCAAGACTTAAATGTGGAAAACACATCGCTTTTCGCTTCGGGAAGAACGCCCAAACTTTTCGGAAAATCATCAATAAAGGTTAGCATATAATTAGCTCCACCTCTCAAGGCACTCGGACGGCCCCACGGATCGAATGGATATACTCCAACGTTTCCTTCGTGTTATAGATTCCTCTAGTGAATCGAACTCTCTTTTGCTTCCCAAAAACACAAGGCTCACAGAAATTCAGTTTGCAAATTCCTTGCCCATTAAGAAGTCCTCTTTGCTTAATTCGCCATGCCATTCTCACTCATATGCCCTAGGCGCATATGCCAAAGTTTAGTAATATCATCATCGACAAGGAAGAGGAAGCGATAATTGCATCACCAAGAATAAGAGAACCACTCAGAAACATATAACTTGGCAATCTTTCTTTGCCCTTTCATCACAACAAGGACCCTTTGAAATCTTTAAAACCCCACTTTCAGTTGTGTATCATGCCTTTTTGAATCAAGAGTACTCAACGAAATTAAATTTCTTTTCAATTCGAACATGCCGCACGTCATTAAGTGTTCGACAACTCCATCAAACATCTTAACTTTAATTGTTCCAACACCGCGATTTTACATGAAGCATTATTTCCCATCAAAACAACACCTTCAGATCTTCGTTTCATAAGTTGTAAACCAATCCCGATTGGGACTCATGTGGAAGGTGCAGCTGAATCAAGTATCCACTCGCGCTTACTTTAGAATCATTGATGAAGCAACTAGAAGTTCACCATCGCGTAGTCTTCTACAACATCGCCTTCACCGAATTTTCCGTTGTTTTCCCTTTGATTCGCAGCCTCCTTTTAATCTTATTTTGTAGCTTATAGCACTCAGATTTAATGTGCCCTTTCTTCTTGCGAAGTTGCAAGTTTTACCTCTGTTTGAAGATTTCGATCTACCCTTAGATTTACCACGAGGATTCCGTTCTCGTGTTCTACCACGATCATCATCAACATTCCGGTCTTGTCTCCCACGAACAATGAGACCCTCTCCACGAGAGTTGGGTTTAACCACAAGATGCTTCATCTTATCATACGAGGTTAAAGAATTATAAACCTCATCAACTGTGAGAGACTCATGGCTATATAAAATCGTGTCTCTAAAGGTTGAATAAGACGGGCAACGAACAAAGTAGAATCAACCCTAGATCTTCCTTATCATCTTGAACCTCCATGGCCTCCAAGTTTGAGAGAATTTCTTTAAACACCATTAAGTGTTCGTGTACGAAGCACCTTCCTCCAAACGATGAGCATAAAGACGCCGCTTCATATGCAACTTGCTTGTTAGAGTTTTCGACATACATATTTGTTCTAGCCTCTTCCATAATGCAATGCGCTTTTCTCTTTCATCACATCCTGCAAAATTTCGTTGGACAAATGCGATGTAATTGTGTTAATGCCTTTCGATCCTTACGCTTCTTCTCTTCATCTCATTAATGTCGAAGGCATCTTATCTATCCTAGCGGGGCATCCTCTAGATCCATCTGCAAGAATTGCTTGCATCTTAATTTGCCACAACGCAAATCGGTGTTGCGATCCAACAATGAATTTCATACTTCAAAGACGCCATTACCGTGATCGAGATGAATAACCCGGAAGCTCTGATACCAATTTGTGAAAAATAAAATAGAATAAAATAAATAAAAATAAAGAACACATAAATTTTACGTGGAAACCCTTTCGGGAAAAAAACCACGGGCAGAGGAGAAGAAAATTCACTATGTCGAAAATTTTTTTTTTTTTACTCAAATACAAGAGGAATAGACTATGTCTATTTATAGGCTTGCAAAGCCATATTCTAGTAGGATTGAAACACCTTATCTAATCAATATAAAATAGATGGAGTTTAATAAGGTTTAAAACCTTATTCTAAAATAAAATAAAAGAAGTCTAGTTCTATATGGATTTTACTTTTATTTTATTTTCCATCGTATTTTATTTAAATAAGAATTTGGGTCACTTAATTCTAACAAAAATTAAATGTTAAAATGCTAATTTGACCACATGGATATTCGGCTAAAGTGATTTCTTTTATGTATGAAAATATATTAATAATGAAATTCATATGTTTGTGATTGAATATGGTAGTACTGATATAATTTAATTTAGTTTAGTTGAATAGTTAATATTATTAAATTGTTTGTTTGCTTATGACTTACTAAGCTGTGGTAGCTTACTCTGTGTATTATGTTACTCTGTTTTATAGATTTTGAAGTCAAGCTATAAGCTCGGGGACTGTTAACCAAGCTCATCACACTATCTACTGTTTTGGTATCTTATTAGCTAAACTTAAATTATGGCATGTATAGGCTGGAACATATATTTTTTGAAGTGTTGATTTTGGTTATGTATTAAAAGCCATGCGAAAATGGCTTGTTATTTATGTTTAGATTTGATTATATGTGTGCTTAGTTATAATGTTCATGATCTTGGTTTGATATATGCGATTATACTTGATTATCGTTTGATTGGTGGTAAGTATTTTGTGTAATGAAAATGGCTTTATTTTTAGGCTTGAATTCGGTTTGGGTTGAATTATTGCTTAAGTCTTTTTGATAAATAAGCTATATGTTATGGTTGTTTAAAATCTTTGTGTTATTTTGAAAGTGTATTTGAGTATATACAGCTTGCAAAGGTATTTTGTGGTTCGGCCATATGTTTATAATGGATGTTAATTATGCTAGGATTGCCATGTGTTTATTAAGTAAAAATCATGTTATATGCTGGCAATAAGTTGATGACCATTATAATTTATACTAGAACATACGTATATGTGATATTCAACCACATTGATTTAGTTGAAATTTTATTTATACTTTACTTGTGTATAAGGTGATTATATTATGGATGATATGTATATATGTAAATATGCAAGTGGCTGTATTTTTATACATGCAAGTTGCTTATAAGTTTGCAAATAGGTACAAATGATCCATGATAGCCGAATAGACTAGATTAATGAAAAGTTTGGTGATGATAAGAGTAGGTGTGCTTAAATATTCGGCCATGACATGTTGATGAACTTTTATATGACTTTATATGTATATATACTTGGTATATTAGTTAGTTAATAATGAAAAAATGTTATGTGATAAATAAAGTGATGGTTAAATGTATGCTAGCTTAAATTATTCGGTTGTTAAATAGTAGGTGTAGCATGTATTGCATGAACATATTGGTCGGTTGCTTAATATGTAATTAATGCTATGTGTAGTTTTTATTTTCAGGGTAAAATGCGCACCATGTATATGCATTAATAGCATATTCGACCAAGTTATAATGTATTAGATATGCATGCGTGATTGCATATTAAATTATGTAATATGTTACAATTGGTTTGTTATAAGCCTAAACAGGGGTAGTTATACATTCTTAAATGTCAGATTGAAAATATAGTGAATTTCACATGTTTTAATATTGAGTTGTAATTATGTCCGAAAATTAGTAAGTTGAGTCGGTAAAACATGTTACATCTGTTATATTGTAACACCCCGTACCCGAGTCCGTTACCGGAGTCGAACACAAGGTGCACACAGACTTAACTTAATTATTTCACAGTCCATTTAAAATTTTCCAGACGAGCTGGTTACTGCATCACTGTCACCTTAAAAATCATATCTTGAGTTCCAAAGCTTGAAAATCAGTTTCGTAATTTTTCCCTGAAATTAGACTCATATGTCCATCTAATATATTTTTTATAGAATTTTTGGTCATGCCAATTAGTACAGTTTATTAGTTAAAGTCTCCCATGTTACAGGGATCGACTACACTGACCTTCGCGCGTTACAACTTGAATATCTCCCTGTACAGGGCTTCAATACTGATGCCGTTTGTTTCTATAGAAACTAGACTCAAAGAGGAATCTATAAATATATGGCCTAACTCCTAATTATCTCTGGTTAATTTACAATGAATTTCCAAAGTCGGAACAGGGAATCCAGAAACCGTTCTGGCCCTGTTTCACGAAAACCTAAATATCTCTTAACATACAACTCATATGACCGTTTCGTTTCTTCCATATGAAAGTAGATTCATCAAGGTTCATTTACATAATTTATTCTCCATTTAATTCTATTCCTACAAATTTTAGTGAGTTTTTCAAATCCACACCACTGCTGCTGTCAGCATCTGTTTTCAAGGTAACTTTACCTATTTCGTGGTTTCCATGGACCAACTAGAGTTTTGTCATACATAGGTCTACCTATGATCATGTTTAACCATTCCAAGGGCTAATCATTGCCCAACACTTCCATTCCAGTCCATAGTCACATCATGAAACCATATATAAATACATAAACACAAATGGTCTAATGCCATACTCTACTTCTACGAGCCATTTTCGCATGGCCGTACACACATACATCACAAAAGTACTTGAAAAACAACAAAGGGTAGTCCTATACATGCCATATCCAGAGTTCAACTAAAAGAATACCAAAAGGGCTTTGATAGTGTGGATGACTTCGACTTCGATGATCCTGAATCCGATAACGATTTGAGCCAAAATCTATAAACAGAGAAAGCAGAGAAACGGAGTAAGCAATTTATGCTTAGTAAGTTTGAGCAAGGGATTCCAGCACAACAAAAGCATAGCATTCATATAGCTAACGGATAATTTCATATGCACCAATTTCTCAATATCATACTTATTTCACATTCCAACCCCTATATTCATACATAAGGGATCATCTTAGCCAAATACCGGAAACTCATTACTCGACTGAGCGAATATCATTCGAAGGGAATCAACTAATTTCAAGCACATACGAACGTACCTAATTGCTGGAATTTTTCAAGCGTATTAACTGAAATTTTTACAATAAGATCGCTCATTCTCGAATCACGTACCTTCGGAATTTATCCGGATATAACGACTCGCTCGAATGCCTTCGGGACAAAGCCCGGTTATAGTAACTCGCACGAATGCCTTCGGGACTTAACCCGGGTTTAGTAACTCGCACAAATGCCTTCGGGCTTAGCCCGGATTTATTAACTCACACGAATGCCTTCGGATCTTAGTCCGGATATAGTCACTTAGCACAAAGCCTTCGGGACTTAGCCCGGACATCATTCAAATAGCCAAGCAC